>NC_059387.1:32545365-32845365 GCF_019703515.2 Myxocyprinus asiaticus
TATATATGTATGTATGGTATGTGTGTGTGTGTGTATATATATATATATATACACATACATACCACACATACATGATATATACACACACACACACATAAAATATATATATATATATTTTGTGTGTGTGTGTGTATATATATATCATGTATGTATGTATGTATGGTATGTGTGGTATGTATATATATATATATGTGTGTGTGTGTGTGTGTGTGTGTGTATATATACATATATATACACATATATACACACACACACATACATACATATACATACATACACACACACACACACACACAATGTATACGAGAAATCTATCTAGGAACTATTCATCCCATGAAGCATTGCAAATTGTGTAATCAAATTAAAAGTTATGGTATAAAACTGTTGACTATAATCTTGATAACAAGAATAAAAACAATATATTTTAAATATATTAAAATATCCTGATATATATATATATATATGACACACACACACACACACACTGCTGTTCTCATGATCTTAAAAACCTTTTGATTTGAAGGCATATGTTTAAATGTCTGAAATTAGTTTTGTATACAAAAATATAATTGTGCCACCATATTAATTTATTTCATTACAAAACAAAACATTTTATAAAAAAAAAAGAAAAAGTTAATAGTATTCTGAGATGCGGGTTGGTGCTGTTTTGGCAGTACGAGGGGGACCTACACAATATTAGGCAGGTGGTTTTAATGTTGTGGCTGACTGGTGTATATATAGTCTTTTTTTGCTCAAAATCAAAGTTTGTAATGTCGCGATTCATCTCAGGGCTGGTTGGTTTGGTCGCTGGTTTAGAATAATATGAATAAAATGTTTCTATAATAAGAAACTTTTTTTAAATCCCTATGGAGAAAATGAATGGCAAAAATAATTTCACAACCAAAGCCACTGAAATAATGGGTGGTCACTAGTGTTGCCATGAACATAATGTCACAACACAATAAACTGTAATGGTTCTAAACCTGACTTTGTGTTTTTTATGCAAAATCCAATTTATTATTAATTTATTTTTCTTTTGATTTTAGAGTGAACTATAAGCCTTGACAATTTCATGAAATTCTCCCATTAATGAAGCACACAACCTACAATTACTGTTAGTGTGCATTCTTCATACACACAAACACACACCAAGCTGTGGCTGCATCGCTGCTTCCAGACTGCGACTGAAGTTAGCTGCCGTCTGATGGAGGTCTAGAAGAACGTCCAGACGACAGTCTCCAGAGCAACGCTTTAATGCTGCAGCGATGCAGTCAGGAATAGACGGCACCATTGCCCCCAGCGTCTGGATCATCAGCACAGTGACCACTTCACACGGGTTTTTAAAGACCTACACACAAATATAAACATTTTAGGGTGTGTGCGACAGTCTCAGCCATTAAAAATATATCTCTGTAAAGCTGCGTGTACTTCTCTAGCTACTCTGGAAACTTGGCATTGCGATTCTGCAAATATCATTGCCTTTTGTAGGACAAATTGCTTGTTATGTTCCTCATTTTTAAGTCACTTTGTATAAAAACATCTTGACTAAATGTGAATGTAATATAAATGTACCTGACTGCTCCACTGTAGTTGTGAGTGCCATGTTGACAGAAGCGTGTCAAAAAACTCAGAGAGCTGCTGCTTCAGAGCGGCATCTGACTGACAGATGCTTTCCCATACAGTCAATAACTGTGCCTGAAACACACACATATATGTACACATTTATATACAAACCAAAAATTTTATGTTGGCACTACAGTTTGGAAAGCACAAATATGGGTGTTTCTTCAACTAGGGATTTATTCCACTATGAACAGAACTTCTGGAAAATTACGTTTTTATTTAATTCGTCTACTGACCATGTCCAACAGTTCATATACATGCATCACAGGAGATTTATGTCATTATTGTCAAGAAAATTCCCAGCACATCAAATTCTGTATTGTGTTTAATAGAATTGTGTGCTGGAAATGACGCTGATGGGAATGATATTTTTAATGCATTTGAAATAAAATGTCAGACTCCTTTGTCTTGCTAAACAAATTTTCTAGCTAACATTTTATGTACTCTAAATACACATTAAATGCAATAATATTTTCACACTTTTACCTTAATTTGGCAAAATTACAGCTTGATCAAATGTTAATAAAAATATTCTGCTCACAAGTGATATTTACCTTGAATTTTCTTTGTTTTCTTCAAACATCACTTGTCTCATATTTCATGCACTTCACTGACACTTTTGTCGACTTGGTTAACAACTACACTTACTTTTGGAAAAAAGAAAAAAAAACATTTATTGGGGGCAAAATTTAATGGTGTGGTGGAAAGGACGTCACAACTGCTGGGCAGTCATAATAAAAATAAAAATAGAGTTCACACAACAAATTTTTAAATGGTTTATGTTTATTTTACTCTTTGTTCAGATCAGTGGTTCTCAACCTTTTTTTGATGAACGCCCCCCAACTTCATTCCCTTACCCCAGTTTCAGATGTGTCACTAGACTTCAAAATCAGATGAACCGCGGGACAAATGCGTATCAACCCGTATAATTGAGAATCAACTGATATACTCCAAGTCTAGATAAACGTTTTAATGCAAAGAGGAACTTGACAATAGATTTGATTATTATGACTGATAAACGTCCCTTATTTCTAACCTAAGGCACCCTCTCTACTAATTTGCTCTCAGCGCCCCCTGGCATCCTTTGAACGCCCCCGTTGAGAACCCTGGTTTAGATGATTATAGTTTTAAATATGTAAAAATTTGTATTTTTATAATTAATTTTCATTGTTTAATATTGAAAGTCTGGGTCTGTAACAAGGCTAAAACAGTCAAACCTATCCGTAAAAGGCATCTGAAAAGAACCAAATATAAATGATGAAAGCCTGGTAAAAAGTTTCCAAGTCAGTTTTAATGAGGCCTTCATACAACAAAAAGAAAAAAAGTTGAAATCTGCTCATTTTTAGCAAAAAACAACTCCTGGTTCAATACAAGTTAAGCTCAATTGACAGCATTCGTGGCATAATACTGAAAACCACAAAAACAAAATTTGACTCGTCCCTCCGCAAAAATCACGGTTACAGTGAGGCACTTACAATTGAAGTCAATGGGGCCAATTTTTGGAGGGTTTAAAGGCAGAAATGTGAAGCTTATAATTTTATAAAAGCACTTACATTAATTCTTCTGTTAAAACTCATGTAATATTTGAGCTGTAAAGTTGTTCAAATTACAGTCATTTTAGGGTTTGTTGACATTACATCGTCATGGTAACAAAGTTGTAAAATTGGCTTTAACTTTACACAGAAAAGGTTAGTAAGTGATTTTATCACACTAAAATCATGTTCACACACAAGTCTTGTGGCTGAATTTTTGAAAAAGTGAGTATTTTAACATTAAAAAATTGGCCCCCCCATTCTCTTCCATTGTAAGTGCATCACTGTAGCCAAGATAGGAGGGGCAAGTCAAAAATAATTTTGTGGTAATCAATATTATGCCACAAATGCTGTCGACTGAGTTTAACTTGTATTGAACCCGAAATATTCCTTTAAAGAAATACCCAATATATGATGTGTGTGTGTTCTACCTTGTGGCATTTGTAGTAATAAGCCAGTAGCTGTGGCATTCTCTCCATTTCTGTGAAAACTCTAACAAACAGCTTTGCTTGATCTGAAACAAAATACAAAAATAAAGAATGGAAAAGATGAAAGCTGCACTTTTGTGACTGTAATTGACTTCTGTATTAATGTATTTTAGCATTAAAGTTAGTGAAAATTATTAAAAATCTATCATTATTAGGGGGCCTGGGTAGCTCAGTGGTAAAGACGCTGGCTACCACCCCTGGAGTTTGCTAGTTCGAATCCCAGGGCATGCTGAGTGACTCCAGCCAGGTCTCCTAAGCAACCAAATTGGCCCAGTTGCTATGGAGGGTAGAGTCACTTGGGGTAACCTCCTCGTGATCGCTATAATGTGGTTCGTTCTCGGTGGGGCACGTGGTGAGTTGAGCGTGGTTGCCGCGGCGGGTGGCATGAAGCCTCCATACGTACTATGTCTCCGTGGCAACGCGCTCAACAAGCCACGTGATAAGATGCGTGGGTTGAAGGTCTCAGACGCGGAGGCAACTGGGATTCGTCCTCCGCCACCCGGATTGAGGCGAATCACTATGCGACCACGAGGACTTAAAAAGCACATTGGGAAGTGGGCATTCCAAATTGGGAGAAAAAAACAAAAAAAACAATCATTATTATTTATTGGACACTGGTATGTTGCTGCCATTTTTTAAAAGCAATAAGCTTTGCTTTATGTCTAATAATGCCCCTTAATCCCACTAAAATCACTGTAACACCCAGCCAAACATGCAACCAAAACTGTAGATCAAATAAGAATGTAGATGGATGCAATCTTTCAAAATATAAGTCCTTCTGTCCAGTAATGTAAGTCAGTTGATGGTGAATGCTTATATGTAATTGTGTGTGTCTCACCTATGGACAGCGAGTTGAACGTGGAGACGATCTGTGGGCTGGCGAGAGCTTCCAGTCTGTTCTTCAGAGCCTCCAGCTGAACACACTTCTCACTGTAGTCTGGAGTGTCCACTAACATCGCCAGACTGCCCTGCATAGCGGCCAGTTTACTGCTGATCAGAGCTACATCCTGCAAACAAACACACAAATCTCAGATACCTTCCACTTCATCACCGGCACACTCAGTTCAAACATGGACACTTATATTGAGCATATTAACAAATCGTATTGCTCTTATGTTACTTAAAGGCTCAAACACTTAACCTGTGTTTTAAAGGTCCCCTCGATATCAGCGCTAAGTGTGCTCCACTTATCAGCTTCCTGTAAAGCTTCTGCTGCTAACTGCATGCGAGACTTCACCTGATCGATCTCCACCAACACCTGTCAGAAGCATAAAGAACATATGACATATGAATTATGTCCAATATAAAGTTCTGCCTTAACATTTGCACAAAGCATTCTCTTCAAACAAAAAAACACAAGGAGTGAGCAACCACTCCTCTATTCATTGTCAGGCTACAGAGCCTTATGAATATCCCATGTTAGTGATTTAAATAGGAGTACCTGCATTGACTGCACCGTGTCCTGTTCAAACTTCTTGATGTCCTCTTTAACCAAAACCATCTGGTCCTTCAGGAATGACGCCTCCTGCTTTAGAGCTTCAATATCCCTCAGTACACGCGGCATATTCTGCAGGGCCTGATTACTGCTCTCTAAAGTTCAAGGTAAATATAACTTACAATGTGTAGAGTTGTAAAGATACAGATGAGTATATAACGACTAGAGCTCGACCGATTTGTCGGTTTTACCGATTAATCTGCGCCGATAGATGCTTTTTGGAACTATCGATTATTAGCCACAAAAAAAAAAAAAAAAAAGACGCCAATAGTTTTCTTCTTTTTTTTTATTCCTCAGTGTTCCTCTGTGGCCAAAACCCTTCATCTAGTGAATATGCAGGCTACAAAAAGCTTAAAGCTGAAGTTTGCAACTTTTTCTGTGTTAAAATACGTTCTCTTATCCCCGCTTAATATGCAGAGACAACTGTTAGTAAGCCATTCATAGGTTAATTTTCTCGAAGACTGTAAGCACTGTCTTTCAGTGACCCTTTGAAAATTCTTTGTTGTTTTGAGCGCCCTGCCCCAACAATGTTACTCAACCAATGGCGTAAGATGGGGGCGGGACTATCTCTTTGTTTAGCCAACGGCAGACGGGGTGGGGGGGCGCATTCAGAAAGCTGTATTGAACACAAAGTTTGTTTATGCAATTCCATTTGGTGGTGTAGAGATTACATTACAGCTTTAATTTGGTGAAAATTTACATATAGAGCATTTAAACGGAGCCAAGACTCTGTCACCATTAGAGGTCGACCGATAGTGGATTTTGCCAATACCGATAACTAAGGTGTTGGAAAAGGCTGATAACTGATTAATCGATCAAAATCTATTTATAGAATTTTAACAAACTTTCTTAGTCTTTCCTTACTATGACGGGCACAGACACTCACAGAGGAACAAAAAAAAAACCCCACCATAGATTAGGTCCAAAAAAGCAACTATCGGCAACGATTAATTGGTAAAACCGATATATCAGTCTATCTCTAGTCATCATCACTGTTGTTTTTTGGACTAATTCACGATTATTAAAGCGAAATGTGATTGAATTGAAAAGTGATGATCTACCATTATGATGATATACTCATACAGTATTTATTAGCCCATATGACAATGTTTACTTTAATGTGATTCTACTCTAATTCATTGTAGATGATTGTAAAAGTGCAAGTTTTGTTTCCCTGGAAGCACAGACGTTTTAAAATAAAAATCCCTGGAGTATTTCGGGCTAGTTTATAATTAAAAGATCCGCGTTATGCACCAGATCTTCATTTTTTTGGGTTATTATTGGGATTTTGGTTGCACAACAAACAAGCATCTTGGATTTTACTCATTTTGGACTGTTGCAGCACCTATGTCTGTGCCCGTCACATTAAGGAAAGACTACGAACACTTTTAAATTTCAATTAATCGATTTTAAAAACTATTGGCCGATTAATCGGTTATTGGAATCGGCGAAATCCACTATCAGTCGACCTATAATAACGACATCACTCACCCTCTATAGAGTTGTTGACCTCTTGAATAAAGAGCTGCAGTTTCATGACCAGAGTAGAAGCGTGTGCATCTGCTTTTCCAGGTGCATCTTTCTGTGCCACTTTAAAAGCTCCATTCACCCACTCCTTCACATCAAAATCATCTGCCAGGAACTTGGAGAAGTCCATTTTCAATCTTTAATAACCCTATAGAGCCAGATTCGCCATCTTAAAAAGACAGAACCCCCTGCAGAGAGAAAACTGCATGTTTAATGCATAGTTCTGAAATAACTGGGGGTTTTATTTCTTTAAGTAACTCACTGAAATCTCTCCTGCAGATCTTCACCAGTCTATTCCATAATTCTTCCCTACACCAGCCTTAGACACGAACATAAAATAAACAGCCCATGAAAAGGATATAATCATGACCACGAGATACAGTTCAAGCAATGCGATCGCTTCCTCCAGCGTTGAACTATTCAAATTAATTTAATAAACACTTTCTGAGCTCAATGTTTGCACGCAGCTTCCTGATTGCGCTCGTCCTATTGCGCACCGGCGGCAAACAAACAAGGCAAAGAAACGTTCCGCTTTCGACTGTTTTAGCGAACAAGAACTTTTATTAGGGAACCTTATACAATGAAACAACTTTGTGTGGACGTCCAGAAGTAAAGTAGATAACTATAATTATTGTTAATGAACATAAAAAATGTGCTGACGTGGCTGTGTTGCATCTTATGTTGCTCGAGTGGGTCACATGGTCGAACCCTCTGGTCAAAGAACACACAAAAAAAAAACCATTAAATTAAAAAATTAAAAAATTAATAAATAAATACATAAATAAAATAATTGTATCCTGTTGAGGAGACAGTATACATTTTAAATGGTATTTTGTTCCGCACTTCAAAAAGCCAAAAGTGCCTCTGTAGTCTAATTAAGGTTCACTGGAGACATTAAACGCTGTCAAATATTTTGTACACTATATATGTATAATATATGTCAAGAATTCGTATTCGTGCTCTAATCTACTCACACAAGTGATGTACAGCGATTTTATAAGGTATTTTTCCACTCAGACACTCGCTATCGGTTCACTGCTGCAGCCTGCTGGCTCATTATTGAATTACACCTTCTGCTCTTTTACACACACACACACACACACACACACACACACACACACACACACACACACACACACAGTTAAGGTTATATGCTGCATAATCATTACTGCAAGGGACATTAAAAAATATATCATTTTCTTTCAACATTAACACATCCAATTTTTTTTTTAAATAACCAATCTTAATCAACAAAGTTTTATTTATTTTTTTATTATAAAGTCTAATCTGATCTGCTCCATTCCCTCTTGTTAACCTCACTTTTCAGACTTTTGACTGAATTAACAATGAATTATCTTTGTAACAATCTCTTACGATTCTTAAAAGTACTGTTGAATGAAAATAGATTTTTTCGCATATGAAGTTTGTTTTGATTTTTATATTTAAAGCTAATTGGCAATTTAAGCAAAATTGATTTATAGTTTCACCTCTGCTGGGGCCAGTTTTGCTCCATATTTAAAAAACAATTAAAATAAAAACAGTGACCTCGGACTTTGAAAATGAAATATAGTCTGTTTTACTCTGACAGCTTTTTTCTAAACATATTTACTCATTTCAGCATGTTTTGCTACTTCCTTTCCTTATCTTCCACAAAGTTCCTGTAACTCTGCGCTGCCAGAACCTCATCAGATAGCACACAGAGATGTTCAGAAACATATCAAACAAATCTGTTAAAACAACCGTTAGCAGTTCACAAGATAAGAGGTGTTGACAATGATAAGATTGGGCAATTTTTAACCCACACTAACACATGAGGTCTTTGAAGAATGGAAAACAAAACAAGCACAAAACATGGAATAATCTAATTACATTCACATTTGTGTTTAAAGAAATGTTTGTAACACGGTGCACAAATCACATTGCTGGCAAATACCACCTGAGAACACATGATGCTTGCTAAAGTAGGCCTTAATCGCCAAAAAGAAGCATCTAAGTGCAGATGCAATGGCAAATAATCATGATGCATGTTCTCTGGATTCAAGGAAATAGATTTGGCTATTAATAACTTTGCTATTGCACAAAACGGCAGGTTAAATATATTTAAATATAGTTGTAATAATTATAATAATTCATTTATAATTATACATAAAATTATAATAACAATATCTGTTGTTATAATAAGTGTAATTCTAATAAGTGTGTTCATTTGTGTATGACTTTGTCATACATTTCTTGCTGCATATAGCGCATATACTGTGTGTATATATATATATATATATATATATATATATATATATATATATATATATATATATAAAGAAATATAAATATATTGATTATAAATACAAATTATAATAATTCATTTACAATTATATACAAAATTATGAAAATAATAACATATTTTGTTATAATAATTTTATTTGTAATAAGAGTGTGTTCATTTGTGCATGATTTTGTCATATGGCATTTCTTATGTCTTAGCAATAGACCAAATTATTTTTTAGATCAAAACCACATACCACAAACATGTGGCTTTGCACATAATGTCACAACATCATATCATGTGATATTACCCAAAGTGTTTTTACAATAAACTTGCTGGCACCATTCAGTTCGCCATCTATATTTACACACATTGCAAGACTCATTTGTTGAGAAAGCTACTTTGTAGGGCAAGCTTGAAAGTAGGACGCTACAGGGTAGCACTTATCATGAGACAGAATTAGGTGTTGCCATCCAACGATGTTATTTAGGACAAACCAATCAGATGCAACACACCTCAAGTCCTCAAAAGATTGGATTGATATCAGAGATATTGCAAAACTACTGCTTATCTGACACGCACAAGGATCTTACATTTACATAATTTCTGTCTGCACGTAAAACTTGAGAAAAACAGATAATTAATAGCTTTTTTAGTTTGATTTTCTGTGCAAGAATGTCTTCAAGCCAGGACAAAAGCACATGCTCTTTAAAGCTGCATGAATAAATATAGGCCTCTGTTTGATTCTGATAAACCTACACATGAAGTTAAAAAACGTGCAGTTTAGCATGTCACCTCAAGTTTTTCTGTTATGTGAATAATAATAATATAAACCATATGCATGTTCTCATATCTAAAATTGAGTCAGCTACACTCACATTTAAACTGCTTTCTGGCTGCCTGGCTAGTAGATTTGGACCCACTTTATATTAGCTGTCTTTAATTACTATGTACTTAAGCATTCAATACAATGTTCTTATTATGTACATACAGTGCTCGAATTGAAGGGGGGCTGGGGGGATCCGGGACCCCCCATAAGGCATTAAGGACCCCCCATAAGAAGTAAAAAATAGACTTAGGGTGGTCCCCAAGATACTTATATTTTAGTAAAAATAATAATGACAAATCTGATTAAATTCATGCAGTGGATACGGTAAATTACGTGAATTAATTATTTACAATAATTTACATTAAGTTTGTTTATAGGCTAGTTGTCAAGTCTCTTTAAAATGTAAATGCCCCACCCACATCTAAAGACCGCTAAGCACATGACATCGTTGACATGTCTGCTTGCTTGGCGCCGCTCCGGTGAAGCTAACTTTAGCTAAAAAATGGAGAATAAAAAACCTCCACTCGCAGTCGGGAAGAGAAAGCTTCTTACTGACTTTTTTGAGGGGTAATTTTCTCTCTCTCTATATCTTTCTACTATATCTATCCACTCCATGTTGGGGCTTTTGTATTCCTTGCATAAATTGGAAACATTTAGGCTTACTCATTTTTCATTATTAATAGGCCTGGTTCTACGGGGGTGCTAGAGATCGCGATGAAGATGAGTGACAGCTTTTTAGTGATTATAAAGGGAGCGCTCATTGTGCGATTTCTATGCTATATATAATCCATTCAGAATTTGTATAAAACTTGTTTTTCATGCTGCTGAGAGGAGGACCAACGGCCACGTACACACTGCAAATTTCGGGAACTACATCCGCATATAAATGCGGGATTCACTCATGAAATAGCAATGATTGACATATTGATAACCATAGCATTGTTTGTTCCTGAATAAAGCAGCCTTTTTGACTGAATGGTTGAATAGTATGCTGACTGACTCACTCATAACAGTCCCTTGCCGCCACCTACTGACGTAACATGTAACTGCACTGAAATCGTTGAAAAAATCCCCACCAACACTTACACACAGACTGACAGCCTGTCTTGTCACAATTTATATTTTTAATATCTAATAAACTAGTTTCATGCATTTAAACAAGTCTTTTGGAACAAACATTATTATCACAAAGTGTCACATCAATCATCCAGTTGTTTTTAGGGTAGTAAATACTACATTGGTAAATAATGCTAGAATTATTCTATGTACACTACTGTTCAAAAGTTCAAAAGTCTCTTGTGCTCACCAAGCCTGCATTGATTTGATCCAAAATACAGTAAAAACAGTAATATTGTGAAATATTATTACAATTTAAAATAATAATAATAATAATACAATAGTAAAATGTAATTTATTCCTGTGATCAAAGCTGAATTTTCAGCATCATTACTCCAGTCTTCAGTGTCACATGATCCTTCATAAACCATTCTGATATGCTGATTTGATGCTCAAGAATTCTGATTATTATCAATGTTGAAAACAGTTGTATGTAGTCCCCTGGTATATTTCCCATAGTTGCCCTTTTGGGTCTGCTGCTTTGTCACCCTCTAAATCCAGTATTACTTGGAGTAAGCCATTTAAAAGAAGAATAGTAGCTTATCTCTCTTTGTTATATAACATTGGACTGAAAATGTATATCTTTTTTTATTCTTTATCAACATAAAAGCCTGTTCTTTTATGTAAGCCTGTTTTTAATAAATAGTATATAGTTATGCATATTATGATCTATTAAATATATTGTATATTTTGTATAAATTGTATATTGCGAGACTAACTTATGGTGGGGACCCCCCATAAGACTTGATTCAATTCGAGCACTGTGTACATACATGTTGTTGCATCGTTCTTACATTTAATTACATTTGTAGTTACACTTTTAACCTTACCTCTAACCCAAAACCCAGTGCTGGCATCAAAGCAGGACCCCCCATAAGGCATTAAGAACCCCCTATAAGAAGTCAAAAATAGACTTGGGTAAAGGGCATGGGTGGCTCAGCGAGTTTTGACGCTGACTATCACCCCTGGAGTTGTGAGTTCGAATCCAGGGTGTGCTGAGTGACTCCAGCCAGGTCTCCTAAGCAACCAAATTGGCCCGGTTGCTAGGGAGGGTAGAGTCATATGAGGTAACCTCCTCGTGGTTTCGATTAGTGGTTCTCGCTCTCAATAGTGCACGTGGTAAATTGTGCGTGGATCGTGGAAAGTAGCATGAGTCTCCACATACTGTGAGTCTCCGCGGTGTCGTGCACAACGAGTCACGTGATAAGATGCGCGGATTGACGGTCTCAGAAGCGGAGGCAACTGATTGAGGTGAGGACCTACTAAGTAGTGGGAATTGGGCATTCCAAATTGGGGATAAAAAAAATAGATTTGTATTTTATTAAAGATAATAAGGACAAATACTATTTAATTTTCAAAGTTAGGATACTGTAAATTTAATGAATTATTTATAATAATCAGGGCTCTACAGTGCCAGGGTTTTACTCACATTTGCGAGTGAAAATTACTGTTTGCAAATGCAGAAAAGTTATGAACTTATTATTGCAGCCTACCATCAGAATTAAAACTGCCTAATGTATCTTCCTTCATATACCAAATACTTTAAAAAGAGGCGCGTTGGTTATTTTTGTATTAAAAGCGCAATTTTTTCACTGGGGTGGTGGGGCGGTGCCAGGATTTTTAGTGTTATGTCGTCTGATGGGGGGATTTGGGGTGGGGTGGGTTGCGAGTGTTATAAATTCTGTAGTAATTTTTAATGCATGCATGCTCTGTTGTGATACATCACCAGTTGTATTAACCTGAACACGACTGTGCCCCTATACTGCTAAGCACAACCACCCCAATCAACCCCTCCCCCCAAATCAAAACCTCAAGGGGTGGGGATCCCCGCATAAAACTGGAATCAATTCAGGCACTGCCTAATCCTAACCCAGTCCTTACACTGTAACATGCAATAGAGATGCATATGTTTGGGCTTAGTCTTGTTTACGTGTTGGCTTTTGCAATGTTACTTTTAGTTAAGTGGTAAAAGCACACCATGAAATATAGTACAATACAAACAAGATATGTTAAAGTTTGTTACAATTAGAAATGCATAATAATGCTAATGCTGATGATATTAAAGGGATACAGTAGTTCACACAAAAATGCAAATTCCATCATCATTTACTTGTATGACTTTCTAGCCAGAGTGCTTGAAATTGACAGCCTCAGTCACCATTCACATTCATCGTATGGAAAAAGATGCACTGAAAGCGAATGGTGACTGAGTTAATACATATTGTAACTTCAAAGTATTTTTAGTGCACCCAACAGAAGTGTGAACATCTGAAGTGCCACAGAATTTGCTGATCTGAATACCAACGTGTAAAAAGGTTCTAAAAGATATGACAAAAAAATCTGGAAACATATCAGATGTCTGATTGACAGTATCATCAAACGGTTGAAGAGGCAGAGAGAGAGAGAGCGAGCGAGCAAGAGAGATTCTCTTTTTGCGATAAGAGTGAAACAACAGATGCAAATGCAGGTATAGTTTTTCAGATACTCTTACTTTTCAATATGCTTGAATTTCTGCCAAGTACTTAAGTTATAGTTGTCTTTTCGATATTGTTATGTTACTTTGGGCTTCATTCTCTTTTATCTTGTTTTATTCCATGTATAATCCTTAGTTCTTCAGTTAATTGATCATATTGTACTGCACATGGTAAAACACTACACATACTAGTTTTGAGTTTTGTTGTGGGCTACAAAATGTTAAGAAGCACTTAAATTAAAAGAAGCACAGCAAATGGCAACACCACAGTCCTCAGAATATGGTACTTTATATACATGCAAAAGAGGTTTGTGCCAAAAAGAGCAACAATTAATTTGTGTTCCTTGCACTGTATAGCAAGGAAAAGTAATTATCAAGATAACGGCTTGTTTGAGGATTTCTGAAATAACTTCAGTGTTCCTGAATATTTTTAAAAGTTATGTTGCAGGTAACTGTGTTTCTTCGTGGTACAGTCACTGATGATTTGGTTTACTGCATTATGATCATTGCATTCAGTGGTAAGGGGTGTAAAGTCTGGTGAAACAACTTTTGGAAACTGTCATATTGTCAACATTACAATCAGTGTTGGATGTAATCTGATTACAAAGTAATAAGCTACAGTAATCTAATTACTTTTATTCAAAAGGAAGTGTAACATTACATTTTAAAATCTTGTAATCAGATTACAGTAACTGTTGTGTTTCACACATTTCTATAACATTATTATGGCATTATTATATTTTTAAATAATATGGTTTATGTAGAATACATTTAAAACACTAATTATGTTCATATGTTTTTGTTAACATGTGAATGGTGTGACTAAAACTAAAGTTTTTCTGTGAAAAGTGTTTTAGAAAGTAACTTAAAAGTAAAGTCATTAGTAATGAGATTACTTTCCCCATTAAGTAATCAGTTAAGTAATTAGATTACAATTTTCAAGAGGGAATTAGTCATTTGTAGTAATTACATTTTTTGAGTAACTTACCCAACACTTATTACAATTAAAGAAATATTCATGGTTCAACACAAGTTAAGCTCAGTCGAGAGCATTTGTGCCACAATGCTGATTTCCTCAAAAAATAATTTAATCTCGTCCCTCCTTTTCTTTAAACAAAAGCACAAATCTGGAATACAGTGAGACACAAAATGAAAGTGAATGGTGCCAATCCATAAACATAAAAAAATACTCACAAGACATAAACAATATGCATGTCAACATGATTTTAGTGTGATAAAATAGCGAATTACCATTTCTATGTAAAGTTTGGTCAATTTTACAACTTCGTTGCCACGACGACACATTGCGAAAACCCTAAAATGACTGTATAAATTACGATTTACATAACTTTGCAGCTCAAATAATACCTGAGCTTTAACAGAAGAATTAATGTGTGCTTTTATAAAATTATAAGCACATTTCTGCCTTTAAACCCTCCAAGAATTGGCCCCATCCACTTCCATTGTAAGTTCCTCACTGTAACCTTGATTTGTATTTATTTGTATTTTTTCAAAGGAGGGACGAGTTGAAATTATTTTGGGGATAATCCACATTATGCCACAAATGCTGTCGATTGAGTTTAACTTGTATTGAACCCGGAATATTCCTTTAGTGTTGTTCCCCCAAGTTGAAATTCAATCTTTTGTCATAAACTAAGCAATTTAATCTGTAGTAGTTTGACAGTAACGATAAACAACTATCAGTTCATTTCAATTTCATTTGCATTTTTATTCTTTTGTTTTTAACAGGATAAAGAGAACATGCTGTGCTCCCTCTTCTTCCTCACATTCGTTTGTTTTTCTGATCGACTGAGGAACTTCATCGTTGCTTCGGGTACAAATTTCACTAATTGTCCACTTTGTGCCATATATGTTTTAGGCTACAAGTTAATACAAGTGCATTAATTTCGCTACGTTTACGCTTTACGATTTTCATCCACCGAAAATGGATAACCGCCTACTTTGGAAAATAATGTATTGTAAATACTAATTGTAACCTTAAATTGTAAAAAAAATAGTTTACTCAACTTGTGTTTATGTTTTTACTATTTACTAGTTTTAATTAAGTTACCGTTACTCTCGAAATCCTAAAGTTGTCATTAATAAAAACATTTAAGTGGTCCTAATTAAACAGTTCTTGAAATGTCACATTTTGGAATCATAACTCAAAAATATACGTTCTTTAAACTTTGGGTTCAAGTACTACTAACTCAGAAATTATCAAGTACAAAATTGTGGCTGTGTGGAATACCCATAAGCCCTTGTGCTTGAATAAATTATGTTTGTATAAAACAAGGGAATTTATGTAGAAAAATAATACTTTTTTGTTTAAAAATGTATATAGGTTTAATTCTTATGACTATTGATGTTTTTTGTTGTTGCTGTTTGATCATTGAGATTTGTGTGAAATCACCATGAGGGTAATTAGTGTTACCTGGAGCCTGCTAAGTTCAAGCCATTCTTCTTTACTCAACTGTACTTTACAAAAGTGCAGATTAAGATGCACTAAGGAATACTGAATAGAATCCAGTGTATCATATTATTAACCTAGAATCTAAACATAAATTCCTTTACACTGTATAATACATGTTATAACCCAATTTAAATTATTTCATCAACACAACGATACTTCGATCACAGATGAGTTAAGTTTACTTGTAACTAGATAACATTACTTAACATTACTGTGATGTTCGAAAAGAGTTTTAGAACTTAAATGGATTAGTGGATGTGGTCTTAGTTTTTTTGTTTTTGAATATGAGTAAATCTTCATTTTCAAAATTCCTAAACAAAGACCAAAATTATTAAACATAACTTCACCTACGTATTCAAGCGACAACCATCAGACGTGTCACAGACCTTTAGACAGTTCTGATTTGGGTTGATATATCTTTTATCTATATCTTTGCTATACTGAACATTTTCTTTTTTTTTAGTGGACGATCCAAATTCTCAAAAATCCCATAGACTTTCATTGACAGAATGTTCAAAAGATCCACAGAATGTTTGTGTATTCAAACATCCATCTATCTATCTATCTATAGATAGATAGATAGTCTGTCTTTCAATAACCTTCAAACTATTTTTAAGGTTTGGTCAAGCTGGATACATCATGATATATAGACATCAAACAGCATGCACAATGTCTGTTGTTATGCAATTGTGATATTGTCTGTATAAATATGTTTAGGTGATCAGTATAGTTTGGAGTGTGTCAATGATTATCTCTTCACTATCACCTGCTATGTGAACATCTCGGCTGAATCCCCAAGCAACGAATCATCTTGGCTTCAGTTCAGCGCAAATGGGTGAGAATTCCGTTGCTGGTTATCATCATGACACTGAATTACAATCACATTCCATATGTATAGCCTATTTGTCTTGTTCCATTCTAGGGTTTGAGCTATATTGCATGCCTGTCTGCTTGCAGTAATTACAGAAACTCTGCTTTTTTTTTTCTTTCAAAAGGGAATATTATAATTGTACGTTGAAGGATGGAGAACAGTCATTGGTGTGCGTGTTGGTTTTATCTCCTGATGTTTCTTTCACGGACACGGACAGCTACAGAATCTCCCTCCATTCCAGTTACCATGGCAACAACTTCTCTGTCGTACTGGATGGTGACTACATGCCTAAAGAACACAGTAAGAACAAGAATGTGCATGTCAGAGGCACATGCCATCGTGCAGGGGTTTGGAAGCCAAATAATTAAAGGGATAGTTTACCCCCAAAATTCTATCATTATTTACTCACCCTCCCAGGTATGACTTTCTTTATTCTGTGGAACACAAAATGAGATGTTTAGCAGAATGTTATCTTCAGTCACCATTCACTTTCATTGTATAAAAAACAAGATGCAGTGAAAGTGAATGGTGACTAAAAGGCTAACATTCTGCATAACATCTCTTTTTTGTTCCACCGAATAAAGAAAGTCATATTTTGGTACATTTTTGCTGTTTCATTAATTGTTTTGTGTTTCATAATTGTTTACCTGTTTACATTCAACTGAAAAGCCTTTAATAGGCTGTTTAATGGCAGGTTACATTGTGACAACATTTCCCTATTATTGGGTGTTTGTGTATTCAATGAAGTGTATCTTTTTCTTGGGCAATAATGGTGAAAATATTCAATAGCTTTTTGGTGGCCTAGAGTTTATGCTATGTGGCTATGCTCAAATTAAATGTCAATAATAAACTTACTGTGAGAAATGTTCTCTGGGTAAAAAGTGTGACAACTTGTCTCGGTCTCCGTTGTACTAAATGATTACAAATTCATATACCTTGGTATTTACATGGCACTACAAGGTACTTGGAATACAACGGAATTACCATGGTGCATGCCCATTAAAACAATGAAAGTTTTTTGCTACTTTTTTTATGCACTTTTAATGTGGGTCTCTCTGTCTTTCATTGATGTATATTACAGTTCGCCCTGTCTCTCCGTACAACCTGTCTTTGCACTGGGAGAAGGATGTTGTTGTTTTCCAGTGGGACAGTGGATATGATCCAGACATCCTTTTAATACACCACCTCCAGTACCAGCTCAGCCTGCACAAAGAACACCAGGTGTGTGTGACAGTAATGTATTTATAAGGCACATTAAAAAAACAACAGTAGTTGAGCCAAAGTGCTGTATAGTAGAGACAAATATTATAACTATTAGAGCAAATCTTTCAAAAGTAATAAGAAAAAGTTACTGTCAAGTCTTAAAGGAGAAGCAACACCACAACCGAGCATTTCTGACCCGGGGCGGACTGGCCCCGCGAAACGGGGGTTTCATAAGCTGAAACGGGCCACAAAATGGTGCCGCGATATGCCGAAGGGGGCCGCAATATGCAGAAAAGGACACAACGACCCCTATAAATATAGAGATAAATAATGACATTATGTTTTTCCATGTGAGCTTTTGCACAATACTGATCTAGATAGCGCTGGAGCAGCGTACATTTGCTCTGATTATTTTTGTGATACTGCTTCAGATGCCTGATAAAAAATATGTGCTCTGACTAACTTCTAACTTAATCAAACAAAAACAATATTTTGACCTTTGGGGTTTAAGTCCTTGGTGGGGAGGGGGGGTTGCAAATTGTGACACATGTGACACTTGCTTGTGTATTTGCAGCTTTATGAGGTAGAGGTCATGGACCAGAATATGTCAGTGGACATATCTAAATTTGAACCTTGCACAAGTTACACAGCACGCGTGCGATCACGGCCAAATCAAGAATATTATAAAGGTGTGTGGGGCCAGTGGACCCCTGCATTACACTGGAGGTCAGGCCACATTCACAGTGAGTGAATTTGAACAACACACAAAAAAACTGCAAGAAACATTACATGCATTTCAACTGTAAACACAACAGCTTACTTTTTGTTTAAGATTCTTTTCAATTTCTGCGGTTTGTGTTTTTAATAAGAAACTCCGGAAAGATCATTCCAGGTTGCCTGGTATCTTCTGCTTTTGCCTTTGCCACTGTTCCTCCTCACCTGTATCCCTTATTCCAGGTTTGAAACATGCACTTTACTGTACTTCAAAACATTATCTGTACCATCCTTATTTTCTGTTTTCAAGTTAAAACTATAGACATGTTTTTGTTTTAGATGGAGAAAGCGCGATTATATCCCATCACCAGCCCCTTATTTAAAAGACTGGAATTTAGATGTTCAGGTAAATTACACCAAAGCATATATAACAATGCATATATACAAATAGACTTGGCTCGTGGGGGGTATTTTTATCTGTTATGAATGTACTTAAATGCAATGCTACATACACTGATCAGCCACATTAAAACCACCTGACTAATATTGAGTAGGTCCCCCTCGTGCTGCCAAAAGAGCACCAACCTGCATCTCAGAATAGCACTCAGAGATGATATTCTTCTCACCACAATTGAACAGACCAGTTATCTGAGTTACCATAGACTTTGTCAGTTCGAACCAATCTGGCCATTCTCTGTTGACCTCTCTCATCAACAAGGCGTTTCCATCCACAGAACTGCTGCTCACTGGATGTTTTTTGTTTTTGGCACCATTCTGAGTAAATTCTAGAGACTGTTGTGTGTGAAAATCCCAGAAGATCAGCAGTTACAGAAATACTCAAACCAGCCCATTTGGCAACAACAGTCATGCCACGCTCCAAATCACTGATATAAATTTTTTCCCCCATTCTGATGGTTGATGTGAACATTAACTGAAGCTCCTGACCCATACATGCATGATTTTATGCACTTCTGCCACATGACTGGCTGATTAGATAATCACGTGGTTGATTATTGGTGCCAGATGGGCTGGTTTGAGTATTTCTGTAACTGCTGATCTACTGGGATTTTCACACACAACAGTCTCTAGAATTTACTCAGAATGGTGCCAAAAACAAAAAACATCCAGTGAGCAGCAGTTCTGTGGATGGAAACGCCTTGTTGATGAGAGAGGTCAATAGAGAATGGCCAGACTGGTTCAAATTGACAAAGTCTATGGTAACTCAGATAACCACTCTGTACAATTGTGGTGAGAAGGATATCATCTCAGAATGCTATTCTGAGATGCGGTTTGGTGCTGTTTTGGCAGCACGAGGGGGGCCTACACAATATTAGGCAGGTGGTTTTAATGTTGTGGCTGATGCTGTAAGTGGTTTTTGCTAAGGCAAGCATGAACAACCAAAATCAGACTGCTGTAAAACAACCTTGACAGTGATAGAGATAGTCTTGGACTTTTTTTCCTAAGATAAGGACTAAAGTCTATTGAAGCCATATCCCGCCAGGGATGAGAAAAATAAAAAAGGTGATTCTCAATTTATATGTCACAATTATGACTATTTCTCGCAATTGCAACTTTATTTCTCATAATTAAGAGTTTATACATTGCCATTGCAAGATATAAACTCGAAATTTCTGGGTATAAAGTCGCAATTGCGAGAAATAAAGTAAGAATTACATTTGAAATAAAGTTGCAATATAAACTTAAAATGGTGAGATATAAAGTCACAATTATTAGAAATTAAGTCACAATTGTGAGATTTAAATTTGAAATTGCGAGATATAAAGTTGCAGTTGTGAGATATAAAGTCGCAATTGCGATAAACAAAGCTGCAACTAAAAACTGTGTAATAAAATTGCAATTTCAAGTTATACATTTTAAACGGAGTGTCTCTTTATTTACACTAAGTGCAAATAGTTGTTGGCAGAGGCTGTTTAAACTAACTCCGCCCACCACTGCTCAGACCAAACTCAAGACAGCCATGACAGATTTATTTGGGATCAACTGCTGATCAAATGAAGGCGGGCATATTTGAATTTTTCACGATGGGGCAGAGACATTAAACTGGTTAACGGGTTAGATATTTAGTGGATTAAGAGATTGGATAACTAAATGTCTGTTTGTGCTGCAATAGTCTGCTGGAAACATGTAATTAATAATAATTAATTTTCTTTATTTATCACACATTATACATTTGCACATATACAGTGAAATTCTTCTTTTTCACATATCCCAGCTAGGCTGGGGTCAGAGTGCAGGGTCAGCCATGATACAGCACCCCTGGAGCAGATAGGGTCAAGGGCCTTGCTCAAGGGCCCAACAGTGGCATCTTGGCAGTGCTGGGGCTTGAACCCCCGACCTTCTGATCAGAGCCTTAACTGCTGAGCTACCACTGCCCCTAGTTTTCACATATCCCAGCCAAGCTGGGGTCAGAGCGCAGGGTCAGCCATGATGCGGCGCCCCTGGAGCAGATGGGGTCAGGGGCCTTGCTCAAGGGCCCAACGGTGGCATCGTGGCAGTGTTGGGGCTTGAACCCCTGACCATCTAGTCATTAACCCAGAGCCTTAACCGCCAAGCCACCACCCATGTGTAGTAGTAGCTCTGGGTGTAATGATGG
This sequence comes from Myxocyprinus asiaticus, assembly GCF_019703515.2. Classification (NCBI taxonomy): domain Eukaryota; kingdom Metazoa; phylum Chordata; class Actinopteri; order Cypriniformes; family Catostomidae; genus Myxocyprinus; species Myxocyprinus asiaticus. The sequence goes on from NC_059387.1 coordinate 32,566,587, forward strand.
TATGTGTATATGTTGTCACACTGGAGATCCTGATTTGAATCCCACCCCATGACATACTTTTTCCCCAAGTCTCTACTCTTAATATTTCCTATAATACTACTTATAGTAATAAATAAAAGAGATTCCTCGCAGTGATTTGGTCACAGTGGCAGGGGAGTTGAGAGAAGGATTTGATCCGGATAAAATTAACCATGGTTTTACTATAGTAATATTGTAGTAACCATGTGTTTTGGTGGAAACTATGTAGTTCTGATGTACTAACCATGGTGTTACTACAGTAACATGTTGTTAACAGTAGTTAATAGTAACCATGTTTAATTTTGTGGTTACTATGATTTTACTAGAAAAATACCATGGTGATAATATGGTTACTGTAGTAAAACCATGGTTATTTTTGTAAGGTAGGGTTAGGGGTTGGTGTAGGGTGTCTGTTGGACTCCAAATAAACACAATAAAAATGCTGCAGTGATGCCACTATACTGAATGTTAGTATTTAAACAGGGGTGTAATGCATCTAACACTATTTGCATTTAATGCAAAGAAGATGCTTTTTGTTGCTTTTTACACTCAGTGCAAATAAGCCTCTGCCGATTTTAGATTGTGAGATAAAGTTACAATCGTGACACATTGTTGCAATTCCAAGAAATAAAGGAGCAATTGCAAGATATAAACTCAAAATTGCGAGACAAAAAGTCACGATTGCGAGATATAACCTCGCAATTATAAGAATTAAAGTCCCAGTTGTGAGAAATAAAATTGCAATTGCAAGATATAAAGTCAGAATTACCTTTTAAATAAAGTTGCAATAAAGTTGCAATTGTGAGACATAAACTTGAAATTCGCAATTACGAGAAACAATTACGAGATAAAGTCGCAACTTTGAGATATAAAGTCGCAATTACGAGAAATAAAGTCACAATTGCAAGATTTAATTTGAAATTGTGAGATACTATAAAGTTGCTATTACAATAAAGTTGCGATTGCAAGATATAAACTTGCTGTTATAAGAAATAAAGTCTCAATTGCAAGATTTAAATTTGAAATTGTGATATATAAAGTAGCAACTGCGAGATATAATGTCGCAATTGTGAGATATAAACTTGAAATTGTGTGACAAAGTAGCAATTGCGAGATCTAAAGTCAGAATTACGGTATCTGAAAAAAAGTTGCAATACAGTTGCAGTTGTGAGTTATAAATCTGAAATTGTGAGAAAACCCACAATTGTGAGATACAGTCGCAATTACAAGAAATAAAGTTGCAATTGCAAGATATAAACTCGAAATTGCTAGATATGAAGTCACAATTACGAAAAAAGTCGCGATTGCGAGATATAACCTCGCAATTATAAGAAATAAAGTCCCAGTTGTGAGAAATAAAATTGCAATTGCAAGATATAAAATCAGAATTACCTTTTAAATAAAGTTGCAATAAAGTTGCAATTGTGAGACATAAACTTGAAATTGTGAGATTTAAAGTCGCAATTTTGAGATATAAAGTCGCAATTACGAGAAATAAAGTCGCAATTTTGAGATATAAAGTCGCAATTACGAGAAATAAAGTCACAATTGCAAGATTTAAATTTGAAATTGCGAGATACTATAAAGTTGCTATTACAATAAAGTTGCAATTGTGAGTTACAAATTTAAAACTGTGAGATAGTCGCAATCATGAGATATAGTCACAATTACGAAAAATAAAGTCGTAATTGCAAGATGTAAACTCGAATTACAAGATATGAAGTCGCAATTATGAAAAAAAAGTCACGATTGTGAATATAAACTCGCAATTATAAGACCCAAAGTCTAAATTGTAAGATATAAAGTCGCAATTACAAGATTTAAATTTGAAATTGCAAGATACTATAAAGTTGCTATTACAATAAAGTTGCAATTGCGAGATATAAACTCGCTATTATAAGAAATAAAGTCTCAATTGTGAGCAAAAAACTATTTTCTTCAGGGCGGGATCAATGCACGACACTTGCATGCCAAATTGCATCCTTTGAAATCTTTGTTTTGACACTTTGTACACCAAAGCAGCCAGTTTCAGAACAATAAGGAGCTATTACAAATCAGATTTAAGATTCATATCAAATATGGTTTTGAGGTGTGATATCAGATATCAAATGTGCTTCTGACTACAAACGTATGTGGGGATTTGAACACTACAGAATTAATTTAGAAAATAATTCCTGAATAATGGTAAACTTATGGCTACAATTCTACTACTCTATGAGTAAAGAGGTTCTTCAACCACCTCTTGGTAACTGCTTGACAGAGAAACAGTTGCAATTTAACAAAATTTCTTTAATGAAAAGCATGCACAGTCATATCTCAAAACATACCTACTGTATAATTTATGTGTGTAAATAAATTACACACACTCATACCTCAAACATACATTTTTAAGCCTCAGTGTGTTTAAAAAATGTACGTTGCTAACAAGTTGCTAAATACGGAAGGACTACAACTACCACAAGCATGTGAGTGAAAGTGCATGGCGAAACGGAAAACCGTTGTAGTCCTTATCTTGCAACTTGTTAGCAACATTCTTTTTTTAAAAACATGCAGCTTCAAAATTCATTATGTTGTAGAACAAAATGTCCAAGTATTTTAAAGTAATGTTTACCACAGACTTTATTTTATTTATTAATCCAGAACCAGCATTATAAAAACCCATAGGAAAATTCAAAGGAAATCGATGGCTCGAAAATGCTAATGCTCTTCCAAGTCTTTGGACTACAACCTGAACAGCTCAATAGCAAGTAGGCTTTAGGTACATCACAGCCATGAACCATTATTTGCTACTTGCTAATTGGCTGCAGGTGGTATTAGGGGGAGGGACATTTACGTTCTAGAGAGCATTGGACAAAAATTGGTCCATATTCCGGGAAGAGAAAAACTGTGGCTGAGTCCGGAATTGCATACTACTCATAATATTTCTGCCATAGCCACATATGGCACAAGTAGTAATAGTAGGGGTAGTATGCCATTCCGAACTCAGCCTGTAAAAATGAAATGTGTTGAACTGCTAGAGGTTATTTTTCTAAACTTTTAAGAGTACAGTAGTATATACTGTAGTTGGCTCCATGGCTTTCAAGAGACATGGACTAAAAGCTATAAATCTCTAAACTTCAACAATGGCTTCTAGTGGCAGAATTTAGAGGATCATAAGATTTGCATTGGTGGAAAACAGCACTCAGCCGTTCTCAAACAAACTGGCATTCTCTTAACACACACAGATAAATGACGCATAAGTGTGTATATTTTCAGATCTGTACATTGTTATCAGGAGAGCTGAGAAATATAATGCAGGGGGAGGAGTCTCTTCAGATTGACATTCTGACAGAGAGCCCAGACACACCCCCTCAACCAACCACCTTAACCGAGATGATGGAAATGACCAGTGAGCCTATGCCCCAATCGTTCAGCATTCCCCATTCTCTTGTGGGCTCAGAGGTTGACTCAGGCTGTTGGATTCGAGACATCACGACAACAGAGAGTGGAAGCATCACATGCAGCGAGGACTACTGTCCGCTCTCCCAACACACTTACGGCATCTAACACACACACGTCATATGATGAACAAAAGTTGTTGTTTTCTTTTTTTATCAAAGCAATAAAGATAATTTTATTGCAAATTAGGTCATTATGGTGAATTACTTTCGATAAAATATCAAGAAAAAAATGTATGCTGACATGAATTACTGTTCCTTTAAAAAGCCAAAACAATCCAAAAGGATTAGTACTGTGTTGCATCCAATGTATATAAAAATTACTGTTACATACTGTATCTGAACAATTGTAAGTTACTTCATTTTACTGTCAGTTACTTTAAAACAGACAAATTATATAGTCATTAAACCAGTGGTTCTCAATTTTTTTGGGTCATGGCCCCCTTTGAAACAAGAACAACTTCCTCAAAACTTCCAGAGAGTTCCCTTACAACTCAGTACACTCGACATTGCATAGCAATGCATATGGGGAATACCTTCATATACAACCTAGTCAGGGGCGTAGCTACGTGGTGGCCATGGGTGGCCAGTGCCACCCCTGATTGAAGCTTGGCCACCCCTCTGGCCACCCCTGTTGTGCAAAGCACTTTTGACAACACTGACAGACAGGTGACTTTTTTTCGCCGCTCTATGACGCAAACAGTCTGCACTATTCAGGCAGCTGCAATCCGCCCACAGGGCACAAACTTCTGTGTGTAGAGGTGTGATGTCATATCATGAGCGTTGCCATGTACGGGATCAAAATCCTGCCAAATGTATTGTGGTCACGGATCCAAAAATAATAAGCAGGAATCAAAAAATAATAAGCGCAGATAAAAAATATATAAACATTTAAAATATGCTGCAAAAAACCAAAAAAATTAAAGCAAAGTCATCAGAATTGCAAACAAAATCATGTTTTCCTTGGTTATATTACTGTTTTTTGTGCTCTGACAGTTTTGCTCATATTTTCATATTTGTTTTTTCAAAACTTGTGAGTAGAGTTTCATGTAAATCAGGGGGCGTTTTGTGTCCCCATTGGTCCACTAGTTCTTGATTGACAGCTCCTCCTCTAGCCAATCGTTCGAAGAGGGGAGGTGACGTCACTCAAATGCAACTCCGACGGCTGCAGTTCAATATTATATTATTTGTGTTTGATAGATACGCTGCTTGTGCCTGTTTTGAGTATTTCCTGCCAGCTCTAGGAAACAATGTGTTGTCCGAGTAGGCCATTATCATGTGTTCGCGTCTTTTAAAGATGTCGTTCCATAAGTGCTCCTTGTGCGAGAGGCACATCCCGCCGGCAGATCAGCATGAGAGCTGCATTTACTGTCTGGGCTGTGCCCATGCAGAGTCAGCTCTCATGGAGACAGACTGTCCTCACTGTGAGGGCATGAGTCTCAAGACGCTTTGCTCGCAAATCACCCTCGTTCTGAGGGACGATACAGCCTCACGCGTCCTCCCACCTGCCTCTTCTGTGATACCCGAGGATTCACACGAGGAGGCACAGCGGGGCCACAAGTTCGAGCAGGATATCTTTGAGGTGGTCCTCGTGGCAGTACACGCCCAGCGAGCCCCTCAATATCTCCAAAGCGCACGTTTTCTGATACGCTATGTGCGAGATGAACTCAGACCTTTTGAAAGAGCGGGCAGCCTTGTCTCGTGCAGCGGTTCTAATGCTGGGGATGATAATGACGAAGTCATGTCTCTCACTGCCTCAGGCGAGTGGTCAGTGGATGATGCTGCCATCCCTCCCCCCAGCGAGGGAGAGGAACGTGCACGCACCACTGACAGGGAGATGTTCTGCATCCTTACAAGGATGGTTGAAGAGCTTCACCTTGAGTGGTCACACCCAGATGAACCTGAACAGTCTCGCCTCGATGGATGGTTCCTGCAGTCCGGATGCCATCTTAGGGCAGCATCAAGCAAATCTGCCCCATTCTTCCCTGAAGTTTATAACGAACTATCTAAGTTCTGGCGCATGCCCTTCTCGGCGTGGTCACGCAGTGACGCCATCCTCTTTAATGTGTATCACAGGGAAGAAAAGGGTTATGCCCAATTACCCCCTGTGGAGGAGGCAGTAGCGGACTGCCCTTGAGACTGTCTCTGGCTCCTCGCACATTCACAAAGTGCATCGATGCGGTTCTCGCCCCCTGAGACTGAGCGGTGTACGCATCTTGACCTACCTCGACGACTGGCTGTTACTGGTGCAATCAGAGGCTTTGTCATGCCAGCACAGAGACTTACTGCTTCAGCATCTATACAGCTTGGGCCTCTCCTCCAGCCAACAAATCTCCTTTTTGGGAGTCCGCCTTGACTCCACGAGCAGGCACGCACACCACACGAGCAAGCGCGTTCAGGCCATTCTACTGTGTCTGTCTCAGTTCAAGCTGGGGAGAACACTTCCACTGGTATCCATAAATCTATTAGGTGAGACCTCTGTAGTGCTGGTTGAAGCACCGTGTGCCACATGCTTGCCACCAAGAGCGCATGCGCATCACTATATCCCAACACTGTATAGCTGCTTTAGCACCATGGACAACTCTTGCGTTTTACCAGCAAGGTATTGCGCTGGGGCAAGTTGTCAAGTGGTGACCACGGATGCTACCAACACAGGTTGGGGGGCAGTGTGCAATGGACGGCCAACTTTTGGCACCTGGACAGGGGTGAAGAAAGCGTGGCACATCAATTGCCTAGAGCTATCGGCTGTATTTCTGGCCGTAATTGCTTTTCAGTCAGAAATAGCAAGCTGTCATGTCCTGGTTCGCTCAGACAACATGACAGTTGTGGCCTATATAAACCGCCAAGGCGGAATTCATTTTTCACCACTGTTGTGACTGATGCGTCTCATCCTCCTATGGAGTGAGCATCATCTCCTCTACCTGAGAGCGACATATATCCCAGGCTGCCTGAATTATGGCGCGGACCTACTGTCACACCATGGGGTGATACCGGGCAATTGGAGACTATATCCTCAAACTGTATTGAGGATATGGGAAATATTCGGCAAAGCAGAAATCTATCTATTTGCCTCAGTGGAGAATGCCCACTGTCCCCTCTGGTACTCAAAGTCTCAAGCCCCGCTGGGAGTGGATGCAATGGCACACAATTGTCTTGCGAAATGCAAATATGCATTTCCCCCGGTATTCCTGATTCATTCTGTCATATGCAAAATCTGAGAGGACAAGGAAACAGTTCTATTAGTTGCGCCGAAATGGCCCAACCAGCCATGGTTTCCGGAAATGATGGAGATGTTGTACAGCTCGCCATGGGAAATACTGCTGAGGAGGGATCTCCTCTCTCAAACGCAAGACACAATCTGGCATCCACAGTCCCAGCTGTGGAACCTGCATGTGTGGCCCCTGAATGGGGCACACTAGACGTGCCAGAACTGATGCATTCAGTCATGAACAACATTTTACAGGCCAGAGCACCATCCACGAGACGCCTCTACACGCTAAAATGGAAGGTGTTCCCTGACTGGTGTTTCTTACATGGGAAAGACCCAGTAAACTGCCCCTTATATGAAATTCTAATATTTCTTCAAGAGGGATCAGACGCAGAACTCAACCCCATCAACGCTCAAAGTGTGCGTGGCAACTATTTCAGCATATCACGCACATGAAGCCGGCGCCTCTATAGGCAAGCATGATTTAATCATAAAGTTCCTTAAGGGAGCAAGATGATTAAACCCACCTCGGCTGGCTACAGTCCCGACTTGGAACTTCTCTCACAGGGCCCCCCTTCGAGCCTTTGGACTCTGTTTTGCACATGCTCTCCTTTTAAAACATACCCAATTCGCCTAGGTACACCTGGACACAGTTTTTCTTGGTTGTTGGCAGATAGGATGTTCCAAGCTTCTTGGAGAATTCACCACAGTTCTTCTATCAATTTAGGCTGTCTCAATTGCTTCTGTCTCTTTATGTAATCTCAGACTGGCACGATGTTCAGTGGGGGGCTCTGTGGAGGCCATGCCATCTGTTGCAGGGCTCCCTGTTCTTCTATTCTAATCTTTTCTATTGGCAAAGTAATGTTTGGGAGTCTTAACATTTATATTTCCTATTGACACACCAAAGCTGAAGATATAAATAACCATTTTTGTGAAACATCTTATGTGCCTAAGACTTTTGCACAGCACTGTACATGCCAGGTCTCTAGAGATGTAGATATGTAAGAGTGTTTGGTTAATTCTCATGCATTTAAGGATTAATATGTGCACTAAAGTTTCTAACATTAGAAGAAAATATCATCCTGTACTTGTTTGCCAATTCTATTTCTTTTTAAATCTTTAGAGCTACTATACAATACTCTTGGTTGACCGCTACTAATTTTAGTCTTGTCTGTTATAATGATCAGTTTTTGAATTACTGTTAATGCAATAATTAATGTACAGTATTTACAATAATACCTGTTGCATATAATGAATTTGCAATTTTGTTGTTCATGTGAAAAGTCAATATCTCTACATAATTCACAAAACTGCATGGACACACAAAAAACAGTGTGCAGCCACAATTTGTAGAAAGAGCTTTATTAAACATACAGACACAATCTGTGTGAACACAGGACACATGTTCCCATCAAACAAACGAGAAACATAACGTACAGCATGTTTAAGAGAATTGGACTCTGGTTCTGCTGCTTACAGGAGCAAGTGTTCTGGACTTCAAATCGACAGCATCAGACAATCCCAGACAGATCTAAGACCACAAGAATGGTCAAATACAACACTTCCAGTGGAGAAGAAACTGGTCTTAGATCAGAATTCTGAGGGGAAATTCACCATGAGGCACTTCCCCACATACATACATACATACATATGATATAACGTAATAAACCAACCAAAACCAGATCCACACGCACACATACACACAGACTCACACACACTTTTGAGGGGGGAAACTTCGCAAACATACTAAAATGACGCATTCATGCAAGCGCATACAGACAAACACACCAAATGATCGAGGAGCTAAAATCCAAACAGTCCGCTCTGACTGAAAACTGTTTTCTCATTTCTTACAAGTTGGTTTGGGAACACAATGAGACCTGTGGAGACTGAATTTGTGACATCATTTTGAACGGAACGGAGAGAAAAAGAAAGTAAAAGGGACGAGGTGTGTGTAAAAGTGTGAATTTGGTGGTTGTGGGTATAAGGTAGTGGATTTGATGGCACACAAGTCATGTTTAAGTCCTTTTAGTCCCGTTGAGAGGATGGCACGAGTATTCACATATTCCCTCATTCCACTCGTCCATCTTTCCGTCCCACTTACGATGGAGAGAATTTTTTGGCCTGTGCACGAACTCTCTTCTCGTACTCCACTCTATTCTGACTGCAAACAACAACAAACACACAGAGCAATATATATAAGAAATTAAACACTCAATAAGTGTGCTGCCTACCAAAGCAACATTTGTAGGCATCTCAGACGTTCACCCAATACGAAGGCTGTTGTACATGGTGTGTAAAATCACGTGACTTAAATAAGCCTGTGCACATCGTCTGCATGTGACTGGAATAGACTGCAGTCGTAGTGTGCATGCGTTGAGCACATCCATATGTGTTCACAGCCAATTTAGTACACTTTAAAATGCTACATTGAAAAACACTTGTGATGAAGTACATATGGCAGAAAAGATTAAGCACTTTTTACATTGAATAAGTTAGTTTAGGCATGAACTTGAAAATATTAAGTAAATTCTACATTTGTACTCAATTCAAATACGTAAAAATGTATGCTCTAGCTTATAAGTAAACATTATTTACGATTGCTTGTTATATTTACAATACATCATGTATCAATCCTAAAGTAGAAAATCTTGTCAAATGTGTTCACTTATTTGAGTACATTTCACAGGTAAGTAAAATATGTACATTTTCTGTAATTTTTCGAAGCTGGTGTTCCCAGCTTGAAAAAGTAATGAGCTTGCATCATCTGTTGATTGTCAGTGTCATCTTGTTTTGTGCACCAAGTGTTCAGGTCTACGTGTGCAGCTCCGGATCTTGTTTCTATCGCCAGTAATGCAAGGTGATGTTGTCTAATAGATTACATAGCATGAATCAAGCTTGCCCGTGGAAGGCATCTGTTTGTCATGTGGTACATGAATAGTATGTTAAAAAAAAAGCACTAAAATGTTAGTACACCTTTAAAATCATGGCTTACTTCAGTGGTACATAGCTTGAGTAAAATGTACAGGCAAAGAGTGAGTAAAACTGACTTAAAAAAGTGTATTGCAAAGTCAACTTTACTGGAGAATTTCTAATTAAGGCCACCAATAATTGTGTGTCGATTTATTTGAAACAATGGTCTGTTACATTTACTAACAATTTCTGAATGGAAATTGTTTTCTAGGTTGTTTTTTTTTTCAGTGTAGAACGCTCAACTCTGCGTAAAACGTAACAGCAGATGAGAAAATTAAGCATACCCTAATCTTCAGGCAGCATCCGTGTTATTATTGTTAACGAATACTACTTGAAAATATTTTTGCTAACTGATATAAAATAGTAAATAACTGAAATAGTAAAAAAAAAAAACAAAAAAAAAAATTGTAAATTTTCATAACTCCAAAATAGGGCTGTCAATCGATTATAATTTTTAATCTAATTAATGACTGGACATGCTGATTAATTAATTGCAATTAATCACATACAATCATTACATCATGCTGAGAAAGGCCCCTAAATAAAGATAATGTATATAAAAATGCATAATAATTAAAATATTTATAAATGTACTATGTAGGGTGTATAATTAATATGTAATAGCAAATATAGTAGGCATTCTTGCATTCCGTCTACGCAATTTTTAATTGTTGCTCTAAAGTATGTACATGTACGTGCCTCAGACAGAAGCGTTTGTAGCGACTCACTGGTATTCAGTGTTATAAATGACACATTTTTAGGAAGCTGTGTCAAGTTTTAAGTATTGGAAACTTTGAAAATCGCATCTCAAGATTCCTGTATCCTGTTCTGCTTTCTCCTCAGCAAGCGGTTCTCATTCTGCGGCAACGCTGCTTTTGAGATTTGTTGAGGCGCGCTTCCACCTACTGACGTGGCTTGCAAAAACAGATGTACATCAAGCTAGAATTGCTCGAATGGTAGGAGAATCCATACTTTTATTACAGAATTTACATACACATCAGGGTACACGATTAATTGCGTTAAATTTAATGTGTTATATTTTAAGATAATTAATTGCACTAAATTAACGCTTTAAATAGACAGTCCTACTCCAAAAAGAATTAAAATAAAAATGGCCTCAAATTAGTTTTAGATACACGGTATACTAAAAATTTTTACAACTTCACAACCCGCCTTTACAAAATATGAAAATGACACTAACAGTGAGTTGGAAGTCGTAATGAGCCAATTTTGGAAAAAAGAAAAGAAAAAACATTTCAAGTTGGTCACGGTTCCCACTCTTTTCAAAGCTAAATTTTCCAGGACATTTTGTGTGCCCAACAAGTAAAATATTTAAGCAAAAACACATGCAGCCATTTAAATTGAGCTTTTATTTTGGCGTTTCTGTGTGTTTTTGATTGTAGTTTCTCGCCTCCAGATAAGCAGTTTGTTACATGCCCAGTGTGAATATTAATCCCTGTAAAGCTGTGATTTAATTCAATAAATACATATAAGTAGTCTGTAAGTGCTGTGCAATTCAAAGTGCTCTGTCATCTCACACACACAAGAGTGCACGAGATGATCATGAGGTGTTTTCAGTGTATGAGCACTTCACACATTCATTTTGAAGCTTGCATCACTTGCAGATAATATATTTAATTAAATCACATACTTTTACTGTTTAATTATCACACTAGGACATATCGTAATTTTAATTTGATTAGTTGTGCATTCAAACATTTATTTTCATCCAAATTCCATATCTTTCTGCGTTTTACAGCTAAAGCCATTTTTTTTTTTTATTACTAGATTCTGTCCGTGTTTTCCGCATACTACATGTGGTAACCGCTGTATAAGCTGACTCCGAACGTTGAATTATTGAAAATTAATTCACATCCCAAGGTATTACAGCCGAATCGCCACGCTACCAACCCAGGGCGTGAATGAGTTTAAAAAAAATAAAATCAGTCATCCAACCGTCATCCTTGTCCAAAGTTTATAAGTCAAATGTTTTTTGGTTAACAGCAATGTTGGTAAAAAATAGTATTTTGTACTATATCAATACTTAAACTATTTTGTCAGAGTGAAGCAAAGATGACAGCAGATGAGCAGAGAATGTACTGTATGTGACAGAGACTCATTCACTAAAATATTTTCCAGGACAAATAAGTATTTTCCAGAACATTTAGGTATTTTTCTAATTTTCCATGACTTTTCCATGACTGGAAAACTGCACTGTTAAATTCCAGGTTTTCCATTACGAATTGGAACCCTGTTGGTCAAAAACGTGCTTTGTTTTGGGATTTCTTTTGTTTTTAATAAAGTCTCAGCTTTCAAGTTGTCAGTATTATCATGAAATTCAAATGATAAATGTTTTTATACTCTTTAAACTGTAAATTATGTTCCAGTTATTTAATGTATGCTTAAAAAAATCTTCCAATTATGTCAAAAAATGTCTGAAAATGGTTTGCAATCTTTAGAGTCTGTTTTCTCAAAAACAAGGTTTTATGACAGCCATCATTTAAATTATTGTCTCTCAGCAATGGTTTTTGAACTTTATACATTAGAAAGATGAGACCTTCAACCTTCAAAGAATCAAAATGATGGTTGCATATTTAACTGGTTAACTTTGGCCACCCTAAATCACACCCAAAAACACAAAAACTAAAATGTAACTAAACTGAAACTAGAAAATAACAAATTAAAAATAAAATCAAAATCACACCTAAATTACAAATTCGAAACTTTTAATAACCCTGGGCAACACTGCATGTACACCGATCAGCCACAACATTAAAACCACCTGCCTAATATCGTGTAGGTCCCCCTTGTGCCGCCAAAACAGCACCAACCCGCATCTCAGAATAGCATTCTGAGATGATATTTTCTCACCACAATTGTACAGAGCGGTTATCTGAGTTACCGTAGACTTTGTCAGGTCAAACCAGTCTGGCCATTCTCTATTGTCCTCTCTCATCAACAAGGCGTTTCTGTCCACAGAACTGCCACTCACTGGATGTTTTTTGTTTTTGGCACCATTCTGAGTAAATTCTAGAGACTGTTGTGTGTGAAAATCCCAGGAGATCAGCAGTTACAGAAATACTCAAACCAGCCCATCTGGCACCAACAATCATGCCACGGTCCAAATCACTGAGATCACATTTTTTTACCCATTCTGATGGTTGATGTGAACATTAACTGAAGCTCCTGACCCGTATCTGCATGATTTTATGCACTGCATTGCTGCCACATGACTGGCTGATTAGATAATCACATGGCTGATTGTTGGTGTCAGATGGGCTGGTTTGAGTATTTCTGGGATTTTCACACACAACAGTCTCTAGAATTTACTCAGAATGGTGCCAAAAACAAAAAACATCCAGTGAGTGGCAGTTCTGTGGACAGAAATGCCTTGTTGATGAGAGAGGACAACAGAGAATGGCCAGACTGGTTTGAACTGACAAAGTCTCCGGTAACTCAGATAACCGCTCTGTACAATTGTGATGAGAAGAATATCATATGCGGGTTGGCGCTGTTTTGGCGGCATGAGGGGGGACCTACACAATATAGGCAGGTGGTTTAATGTTGTGGCTGATCGGTGTATACTTATAAAGATAAGGCAACTGAAGATGCTCAGTGAAAAGTTTCATCCAAGATAGTGGACTGGAGGAAATATAAATAATAAATATACTAAAGAGTACTGAATAGAGTATTAATAGATAATAGTTCCAATTAAATAACCTGCTTTCATGTGAGATTTCTTGCAAACGTTAGTAAAGTTTCTCATGAGGAGTGCTATTTCTGTGCATTATCAGAGTTGCTGCCTACGTAGTGCATTTCAAATCAACCACTTATGATGTTCCGTTTTGGTTAGGACGCTGCCTTAGAAGATGTTAGCCAGCAAGAAAGCTCACTAGGGTTTAAACAGAACTTAACAATTCAGTATGTACTGTTTTCATCATACCAGTAAATAGTGTAAGCCTCTGCCTGAGCTGGATCCTGTATGTTCGGTTCATTTAGAAGCTCCTGAATCCCTAACAGGATCTACAGATGGAAAAACAGAGCAAGTTAGTATCGATAATGGAGGATTTTCAAACCATAAAGCACTAGAACAGAGTTCATAAATGTGAAAGACACAATTAACAACACAACACATGATATAGTAACACTGTGTTCTTAAACAGGTGTAAAAATTAAGTGTCTAAACTGATGCTCACTACAGGAAACATTAAAACTGTCATGAAAAAAGCAACATGAAATGGTTTTCACAACGCATTTAACTTTCATAATGTGATATATTTGAGTGACAGAATTTTCAGCAGAAAATGAATGTAGGACAGGGCTTGTAGGACTGGCGTTCAGGTTTATTTTATTTCTTTTTACCTGTTTAATGGTGATGGCAGGTCTCCAGTCTTTATCCTCCTCCAGGATGGAAAGACACACTGTTCCTGATGGGTACACATTCGGATGGAACAGCGGAGGTTCAAACTTGCCTACGGAAGTGGCAGAAAAATAGGTGAGCATTTCATAAAGTTTGATGGGCCGCAGATGTATGCATACAGGGACTTGGTAGGCTTGTGCAAAACTCACACTTTGGAGGTGAGGAGGGGTAATCGTCTTTAAACAGCATCCTTAACTTAAACAGTCCACCCTCCCATGGAGTCTACAGAGAGAACGAGAGAGATATCACAAGATGCTTCATTAATGCAGCAGTATTATCTATTTAACACTTAAGTGAACAGTCTTACCCCCTTCTTTCCCGGAATAGCACATTCCCAGTTCATAAGATTCATCGTTCCGTCTGGGTTTTTCGTCGGTACAGCAACAAAGCCCTGTGGACATTTGGTTGGGACAAAAGTGCAAAGTGTACATGAGTGGATGCAACACACTGGTGTTACATGGTTAATGATGTAACAAAGGTTTTTGATTTATTTGTATATCATAAGCAGAAATATTAGTGAATGATTTTGGGTGTAAGTGTTTGCAGGATGAAAGGGGTAAATCTAGTTTGTGCAGATTGTTACTTCTGTTAGTAAAAGAATGTAAAAGTCACTCACGAATGGATGGTCTTTTCTCCATGCTTTGCGCTCTTGTGCAAGTCGACTTAGAGCAATGCCAGACATGACCACTGATCCTATAGAGAAGTAAACATTTACTGTAGTAGGCCTACATGTCATATGTATACTATATATATTATAACAGACCTACCATATATACAGCTCTAGAAATTAAGAGACCACTGCAAAATTATCAGTTTCTCTGGATTGACTATTTATAGGTATGTGTTTGAGTAAAATGAACATTTTTGAGGTATTCTATAAAGTACTGACAACATTTCTCCTAAATTCCCCCAAAAATATTGTCATTTAGAGCATTTATTTGCAGAAAATGACAACTGGTCAAAATAACAAAAAAGATGCAGTGTTTTCAGACCTCGAGTAATGCAAAGAATACAAGTTCATATTCATTTTTAAACAACACAATACTAATGTTTGAACTTAGATGATCTCGGGTGCTTCAGCAAGGCTGGAATTGGGCAGATTAATCTTTGTGAAGGATGCATGAATCAAGCCACATACAAGGTTATCCTGTAAGAAAACCTGCTTCCTTCTGCTCTGACAATGTTCCCCAACTCTGTGGATTAGTTTTTCCAGCAGGACAATGCTCCATGCCACACAGCCAGGTCAATCAAGGTGTGGATGGAGGACCACCAGATCAAGACCCTGTCATGTCCAGCCCAATCTCCAGACCTGAACCCCACTGAAAACCTCTGAAATGTGAACAAGAGGAAGATGGATGGCCACAAGCCATCAAACAAAGCCGAGCTGCTTGAATTTTTGCACCAGGAGTGGCATAAAGTCACCCAACAGCAATGTGAAAGACTGGTAGAGAGCATGCCAAGACGCATGAAAGCTGTGATTGAAAATCAGGGTTATTCCAACAAATATTGATTTCTGAACTCTTCCTAAGTTAAAATATTAGTATTGTATTGTTTAAAAATTAACTGTTGTCATTTTCTTCAAATAAATGTTCTAAATGACAATATTTTTATTTGGAATTTGGGAGAAATTTTGTCAGTACTTTATAGAATAAAACAAAAATGTTCATTTTACTCAAACACATACCTATAAATAGGGCTGAAATGATTAGTCGATGTTATCGACAACATCGACAATAAAAATTGTTGACCAAAATTTTCATTGTCAAATAGTTGTTTGATCTCATTTAATGTAACATGAGATCACATTAAACTCTAATGATGGCGCACGTGAGCAGCACTGCAGCTCGCGCCTGATTGAGGATTGGAGGGATTACACAGCTCACAGTCCAGATGCACTCTAAATTTTCCAAACAGCTTCAGGTGATGTAGATCGCAAAGCATGAGGGAATTATAATGCAAAAGAAAATACAGAAGCACTCTCGTTGTGGAATAAGTGGAGCAAAACTTGCGTCACGCGTTTTTAAAGGAAACACCCTGGCGTTACATCTTTAATGCAGTTATATTTAATGCATTATAGCTTTATTATAGTTCAAATAATACGGAAGGAGATCATGCAAATAACTACAAACTCCGAAACTGGCATTTCTCTGTGCGGTCAGCGCCTCTTCTATGAGTGGCACGAAGTTTCCCGATCTAAGGGGGAGAGATTGAAACTGCACCCATTTGATGCACACTCTGTCGCGGGGACGCTCGTCCCTCGAGCACGCACTTGCTGCAGCAAGATTATAACGTGATGGCTCGTGACTTATTGAATCATAATATATATCACTGTGCATTACTTATCGTGAAGAAAACTGGCAATACGCAGCTTTATTAATAAGAGAGAGTTTGTTTTTTTGTGAGTTAAAGATGGACTGAAGTGAACAGAAAGGTGAGAGAGGGTAGTCTTCGCCCCATTATACACTGCAACAAAATACTTTTCTGATTTGTTTTTGATTTGGCTTGTTTTCCAATATAAATATCTAAAACTCCTTTAAAACATGTACATTTACTTTAGCAGCTATACTGCAGAAGAAAACAATGTTATCTGAGAATGTTGAATATAATATAAAAAATACAAGTATTTTAAAATATCAAAAAATCCTTAAAAAAAGATGCAATCACTTGAGAAGCAGCATATAAGATATTTAGAGTTGCTTTTAGAGAATAGATCTTGAATAGAAGTATATTTTGTCTTTACTGCACTCGCAGAAGTATAACCATGTGAAAAAATACACTTATATTTAAGATACATTCTCTTAAAGCAAGTATAAATATCTTATATGTTGCTTCTCAAGTAAATTTATCTTGTGAATTTTTAGAGAATTTTAAACGGAAAACAAGACAAAAACATTTGATAATAATAGGATTTTCTGCAGTGAATTTCTTTACTGAATTAAATTTAATAAAAAGTATTTTTTTTCTTTAATGCAGTGAATGTCATTTAGAGGTATTTTAAAAAGATTATTTTGTCCTTTTTATTGTTAGTACGCACGTTTAATACAACCATCTAAGTCGGGCACAAGCTGAAAAATCGGTTAAGAGCTAATGATTAATCGTTGCAATAATCACAGAATAGTTGAATAATCATTCGAATAATCGTTAGATTAATTAATTGTCAAAATAATTGTTAGTTGCAGTCCTACCTTTAAATAGTGAATCCAGAGAAACGGATTATTTTTAAATGGCCATAATTTTTTCCAGAGCTGTATATATTACATATAGAGCTGAGATATTCTTCTAAAAATCTTCATTATGGAATAAAAATGCCCATAAAACATGGTATTACAGCGACAGTGTAACTTGATCATTCACATAAGCACATTTTTAACACCTCATTATGACATCATAATGAAGGGTTTTACTATTATGACACAGGTTTTCAACTGCACGTCACGACATCACAATTGGTGTTTTTAGCTTTACATTATGGCATCATAATCACAGGTTTTAACTTTACATCATCATAATCATGGTCTTAAACTACACATTGTGACATAATAATGGACGCTTTTAATTCTATTACATCATTAGTAGGGGTTTTGACTCCATACTATGACATCATTATGGACGCTTTTAATTTTACGACTTCATTATCAAGGATTTAAACTCCACATTATGACATCAAAAGCATGGTTTATAATAATATCACATTATGACATCATAATCTAGTCCAGCGCTGGAACGCCGTTCATGAGCGCGCAGGACAAAGAAACTCGACTTCCTTTGACGCGAACGCGCGTTCACACAGCAACCGTGCCAAACAAAACCGATGCGGCCGTTTACCGGACACCAAAACACAATAAACCCGCATCCGTTGAGACAGAACCGCCTTACCTTGTGAATCCCAGTATTATATGTTTTTTGGGTCCGCTCACTCGAATCGTGTTTGACTCTGAACCGAAGCTGTGAAGTTTCCCTCCCGAAAACACATTCGGTTCTGAAGCAGCCTGATCAGGACCAGTAGCACAACACGCAGATCGCCTGTACGAAATCCCACAACTATTGAAATAATACTCATGCTAATCGTTTAACATATTAAATCGTTGATATACAACAATTCAGAAGCAGAGCCACCATGTGTTTGGTAATATGAGGCGCTGTCTTTTCTCTGAAGGAAAACATTTAGAGCAGGCATTTCTTTAGACAACTGATATTTAAAGGGACCGTACCACAATTAAAAATATCTATCTATCTGTCTATCTATTTTTGTGGAACCATATTGTGCCTTGATCTCACAACAGAATAAAAGAAAAAGAAAAAAAGGTAATTCTGACATTATATCTCACAATTGCAGCTATATCTCTCAATCTTGACTTAATATCTTGCGATAGCGATATAAAATAAAAAAGCCTATACATTTTGAAATTGCAAAATATAAAGTCGCAACTGTATCTTGCACATTCTCGTATAAAGTCACAATTGCGAGATTTAAACACGCAATTACGTGTATTAGAGTTGCAATAAAGAAATTTGAAATGGCAAAATATAAAGTTTAAATTTAGAGAGATAAAGTCGATATTGCAAGGTATAGTTGCAATTGCGAGATATAAAGTCAACACTGCGAGAAATAAACTTGCAATTGAAATATGAAATCAATTGTTGTGTTTGGGGTAATTTTTAAATTGTGTACAAAAAAAAAAAAATTAATTTGTAAAACATTCCATTGAAAATATATTTAACCTCTTTGTAAAGAAACTGACAATTACTTTTATAGCCTATATTAGCTATTAAGGTACAAAATGCAGTTTCGTTGCCACTAAGAAATATTTATGGGTGACCATGATTTATTTAGTCTTCAGATATGCAGGATATATATACATATATATATATATATATATGACTCTGTGATATAGGGTTAACATATTACTCTCTATATATAGTTAATGTTTGGCTGGAGACATTATTTGGTAAATTGAGGAAAAGTACAAATGAATTGCATTTTCTGAAATGAAACTGGACAAGTCAGATGATGTTAGAAAGAAAATGATTGGTTGAATTTGTTCTTTGTGGGTATCAATGAGCATATTCTGTTCCACAAACCATTTGTGGGTAATACCACACATTTGAGCATCTTAACGCATTTTCCCCCAGAGTGTAATGGAAGTGCTGCTCATGTGCATGCACAGATGGTACAGTGTCAGTGATGGGGTGGACTCATGGATTAATCTCTCAGCATGAAATGGCTAAACCTTAATATTCAAATGATGCACTCCATTGCACATGTTGAAGCATTAGCACCCAAGCCTGGAATTACAAAATGTTTGGAATGATGCTGTTAATGTGATCAACTTAATCAAATCATGACATGACCTTGCTTGTCATGACCTGCTTGCCAAGCTCTTACAAATACTATGCAACAAAGTCAGATCTGGGTGCCACAGATTACCACTGTTCAGCAGTCTAAATGACTAGAACTTGACTGGCCTGCACAAAGCCCTAACCTGAACCCAATTTAACACCTTTAGGAACACCTTTGCCATCACCCTCAAAAACGATAAACAAAACTATGCAAGGTTAAAGGAAATATGACCCAAACTCAGGGTAATTTCTACATATGAGTGGCTGCTTAGGTCCCCCAAGCCACAAAGGGGCCACGGTCTCGATACCCAAAGGAGAACCCCTTTAAGGGACAACATGAGGGTGAGCGAATGATGACATCATTTTTAGTTTTGGGTAAACCATCCCTTTAAGTCGAAATATTCATCTAAGACAATCCCTAACGATCTGCTTTGTCAAAAATGACTGTAAAAACCACACAGAGCCACTAGATTTTAAAACTGTATTTTTATCTTAAAAGCATGTGGGTGTGTGTTGGCTACAATCAGCGATGTGAGATTTAGCAGTAAAGCTGCAGTAAAACTGGTGTGATTCATTTAGATAGTCAGACTTAGAGTTAGCATTTTCAAACATTACACACAAATGTGTGTACAGTATATTAGCTTATAGGATATAGAACAGCGATTTTTCAATAAATCAAAATGTGCCAGGTCTGGACAAGGAAGATCTGATATAAACTTGAAGATGTTTTTATTTAAATTTCTTTGAGTGTATCAAGTTTATTTACCATGGACAGAATGACTGTCTATTCTACACACAACCCTTTAACCACCACGTTCATTTTCAAATGCTTTCTGCATCCTTGCCTTTCCTCTAGTTTTACAGACAAAAAGCACTGTCCCTTTAAGATCAAGTGCACAAATATAATAATAATAATAAAAATAGCCGCAGTGCAAAAGTAATAATGTTTTGATAAAAAAGGAGTAAAAAAAATATATAAATAAAACAGCATTTCCTAGGGGTTTCATGCATCAGTAAAATGTAAAAAAAAATTTTTAAAGATAAAATCTTGATGCTAGGAAATCTTACTCCTACAACCTTGCATTAAACACTGAAAGATTAAAATGAGTGCTAAACCATGATGCTATTGCACCAACAGTATTACTGATTATCAAATCACTATTGTTATCTCTTCATTGTGTATGCAAACCACAAGACTAAAACTAGTCCTGGACATTTCTATCGGGATGTACTGGAATTATTACATGTATATAGACTCTAAATGTCCATTCTACTGATTTTGTGACTGAGAGTGTAGTGTGCATTTCCATTTGATCCCTGAGATTTATATTGGTCCAGTTCTCCAAATCCTGACCAGACAGAATCAGAACCAGTCAACAACTGTCTCTGAATCTGTGTAGATCAAAACAAAGTGTTCCAGTTTTTATTCAAATTGACAGGCACCATAAAGACACATTTACAGATGACATGCTCCTCAAGTGTTGTTTGAGTGCTTCGGACGTCCGATGTGCCAGTGTACATGCTTTTTGAGGCGTGAAGAGAACAAGCACATGGAAAGTTCTAGAAAGAACTGATATGTCTTAAAACCATGTGGGTTCTAGATTATCATATTCTAGAACCACGCTCCTGTAGAATCTAGAGAAAAAACAGTGGAGAATTACATAATCCAAACAAAAAATTACTATAGATTCTATTATGAACAGCCTGAAACACATAACGGCTTGTTCTGGACAGCATAGTACATACTACTCTATTTACTTATTATTTCTCCAATACATAGTGTGTGTACTGTGCATAGTACATGAATTTTCTGCATGTTTTGAATTCCATACACAATTTTTAAAAAGTAGTTGGCACAGTATGCTGTATGATAGTATTCTATTCAGGGTATAGTCAAACACACTCACTGCTTACCTTAGCTTTCTCACTAGGTTGGCTGTTGGCGCAATATGATTGGTTGTGCAGCTCCTTAGAAACAACACACAGGAACTCCGCCTGATCTTCATTACCATAATTATATGAGGAGCCGATACTGACCAACTACACCATAATACATGAAAGAGAAGGGCAGAAATAAAGTAATTGTTTTCATTAAGTGATCGTAAAACACATACTGAATAGCTCGCGCAAAAAAAATACAATACCATCATCGTTTACTCACCCTCGTGCATTTTCCCCACTGCTGCAGCTTATCAAATATTTTAATGTGCTTATATTCAGATACAATGCGTTTTGAAGCAACATGCCAGGTTTGACATCAACCGCATTTGGTCATCGAACCAATTATGTTTGATGCGCCATATTTGAATATGAACAAGCACAAATTAAATTTCAGAGATACAGCGGAGGGAAAGGCTGTCAGTGAATAAAGATACAAATTTTGGTTTCTGACATAAAGCTGTCATATATGTTTTGGAGTGCTTGGAATATAATGCACATATTGCGCTGTGAACTACTTTTATGGAGTTTTTTGTCATTTTTGGAGCTTGACAGCATCCGTATTCTTTTGCTTTCAACGCATGGACAAGAGCAGCCAGGACATTCTGAAAACTAACTCTTTTTGTGTTCCACAGAAGAAAGAAAGACATACGGGTTTGGAACGACATGGCGGTGAGTAAATGATGACAGAATTTTCATTTTTGGGTTAACTATTGCTCAGCCTGATCTCATGAAATGTTGTGAATGTGGCTACATTTTTGCAAAAATGATACTACGTGGTTCATTACATGAATCACGGCAGTTCTGAGGTGAAATGTCCACTGTGTGGCACTAAAAGCGAGTTAAATGTTCTTCCAAACAGATGATGTTTTTAAAGGAACATTCCGGGTTCAGTACAAGTTAAGCTTAATCGAAAGCATTTGTGGCATTATGTTGATTACCACAAAAACTAATTTTGACTTGTCCCTCCTTTTTTTAAAAAAAAAAAAGGAAAATCAAGGTTCCATTGAGGCACTTACAATACAATGGAAGTCAATGGGGCCAATTTTTGAGGGTTTAAAAGGCAGAAATGTGAAGCACATAATTTTATAAAAGCACAAACATTAATTCTGTTAAAACGTATGTATTATTTGAGCTGTAAAGTTGTTTAAATCTTAATTTTTACAGTCGTTTTGGGGTTTTAGGGTTTGTTGACTACATCGTCATGGCAACAAAATTGTAAAAGGTTAGGAAGTGATTTTACGATACTAAAATCATGTTAACACATATTGTTTATGTCTTTTGTCTATACTTTTTAAACTGTATTTTAATGTTTACGGATTGGCCCCCATTCACTTCCATTGTAATTTTTGTGGTAATCAATATTATGCCACAAATGCTGTAGATTGAGCTTAATATGCATTGAACCCGGAATATTCCTTTAAGATTAATGCTCAATCGAGTTTTAAATCAACAAAACCTACCTCATTATCCTAAACCTTAACCTAAACCTAACCGATAGTGTCATAAAAAGCAAATGTGAGATGAAAATCGCAATTGCTAAAGCAACCACATTTTGAGATTCTTCTATGACACTTTCAGCTCACGTGTTGACTCGCATGCTCTTCAGGACTCATACCCCCCTCCTTTACATCGCAAGTACAACGCTCTATCAGTTGAGCTACTGCGCAATTTGATCACACTCAAACAAGCTTGTAAATATAGGTGGTTAAGTATTGCAAACGTTAAAATGTATCTGTTTACAAGTCATGCACTATAGTAAGTGTTCCAATGACATAAGATAGCATTGTGTGAGGAAAAGGGTAAAAAGTAAGTGTTTATGAAGTGATAATTTGAAGTTACTGAAGAGCCTCTAATGTTCATTTCACCAGGAAACTGCTGCAGTACATACAAAGGTCCACATAAAAACCATTTTGCAACAATGTAGGTATAGTAACATTATTGTATGAGACCAGGTTGCTATTGATTTAATCAGGAATGGTTTAGCACCGACTTACCCCTTGTTAAAAACACGTAAACATGCTAACATTTATAAACATGCAAAACACATGTGCACTGACAACAAGCCCACCCACAAGCACAAAGTCGCATCGAGTACACCTGTGACCACTGCAATAAAACGCAATGTTGCAGATGACTAACATGCACAGTGCATGCAGTAATAAGTGGGAGGACACGCGACTGTTGGACACACCTCTCCACTGTGGACGGGGTGAGTTTGGCTTGGCTCCTCCCACTTCACCTCTCGAGACACAATCAGGAAAAACTCTGACTTCTGGGCCCGCCCATAACCTACACTGACAAGCTGCAACAACCAATCAGAGCATAAGGCAGGGCCTGTATCACACACCGCAGTCAGCTGATCCAGCGGCAGCGATTCTGATCGTTGTGGAACTGGAATGATCAGACTGAACACGTGAAGTGCTTGTTTACCTGCTCAAACTTCCATCCGTCCGACATTGTTGAGACCATCTGAGTAAGTTCCTCTTCTTGACACTGCAACACCCTGTAAACATGCTTGACCGGTGTCTACAGAGAGAGACAAGGGAGGAACATGTTATTAATCATTTACATGTTATATGCAATTAAAGCATTTTAATTTAAATATAAATGAGCATGTACTGCATTCTGTCCATTTAATGTGCCTGAGGACATGTATGGATTTGTGTGTTGTCTGTTTATGCCTGAATGAAACTAACAATGATAAATCTTCATTGGACAACTGTGTTAATCACCTGAATATCAGTGGCTGTAAAATGCAACTTTTTGCTTCTATGCGTGTGTAAATTTGAGAAAGAAAACCTACTGTATATAAATTACATTTAGATTTTAAATGTTCATCTTAAAGTAATGCAGTTTATTCTAAGCAAATTGGGAATATTCAGGTTCAGTACTATTTAAGCTCAATCGAAAGCATTTGTGTCATATTGTTGATTGTCACACAAAAATTATTTCAACTTGTCACTTGTTTGTTTACAAAAAGCAAAAATCACAGTTGCAGGAAGACACTTACAATGTAAGTGAAATGGGCCAATCCATAAAAATTAAAATACAAACTGTTTTAAAAGTATATCCTTGAGATGTAAACATTACACATGTTAAAATGATTTTAGTGTGATAAAATGTCTGTTCTACTTGATTTTAGTGCAACAAAAACACTTACTGGGTTTACTGGGGTTATCTCGCCATGATAATATTGGATATAACTTTAATATTTGATAACATGTAAACAATTTAATGTCTTGTGGCTTTACTTTGGAAACTGTGTGTATTTTAACGTTTATGGATTGGCCCCAGGGGCGGACTGGCCATAGGGAGAACCGGGACTTTTCCCAGTGGGCCTGGCGCAAAATGGGGCCGAACAGTGCCGAATGGGCGGCGATAAGGTGAAAAGGGCTGCCGCGTTATGCCAAACGGGCTGCGATATGCAGAAAACAACAGCGAAACTAAATAAATAAAACTAAAAACTAAATAAAACTACAAATATTATTATTTTTCTGTAATCAATATTATGCCACAAATGCTGTCTATTGAGGTTAGCTTGTTTTGAGCCTAAACATTCCTTTAATAGGCCTATCTGCAAAGCAAATAACAGCAATGCAAAGCCTTGTAAATTTTATTATAAATTTCACTATATATATATATTTTGTGATATTAAATGGGGCATATTCTGGATTTTGCTTTAAGTCCACTTAGAATTTTAGTAAAAGTGTCTGGAACTAAAGCGCCATAATTTAGTTTTATAGGATAATTTTCCACTATTAGAATTTGACAACAAAATTAAGTGATTCATTTTACATTTGGCGGCAGTTTTCCAGTGAAATGTCCAGCGGGGGGCGCCAAAAGCGAGTGAAATGTTGTTGTAATCAGACAAGGTTTTAAGGTGAGTGTTAAATAGAGGATTTAATGAGTAAAACGTACCTCACTAACCAAAAACTTTAACCTAAATCTAACCAATAGTGTCCTAAAGCAAATCAGAGGTGAACAAAACAGACATCCTTACCCTAAACCAGCACCTAACTTAACCATTAGTGTCTTAAAAGGAAATGCTAAATGAAAAGCACATTTTCTGAAGCAGGCACGACATTTTGCGTCACTTCTATGACTCTCTCTTCTCACGTCTACTTGCGTGCTTGACTGGGCTTGAGTTGCAGTCTTCCGAGTTCCAAGTCCAACAATCCACTAGGAGAGCTACCATGGAAGCTAATCACATTGGAATAAGTGTGTAGTTGTAGGTGGGTCTGTAATACAAGCGCTAAAAATGTATCATTTTTAAAATGATGCATTTAAGTAAAAGTGTTTCAATATCAAACATATAATAGTGTGAGAAATAGAGCAAAAAATACCTGATTATAAAATCATAATCAGCCTTTACAGTCGTGATTTGTGTAACAGTTAATAAAACGCACAGTTGTTGTAGCACCTCTAGTGTTCATTTCACCAGGAAACTGCGGTGAAACGTAGATCGCAGCACGTAAAACTCAGTTTGCAAAAATGTTGTTATAGTAACGTTTATTCTGTTAGACTAGTTTGAAGCCTCCGAACCACGTTCCCTTCCTGGAGTCACCTCCCTGGTCTCCGGACCCCGCCACTTTCTAGAGCCGCCACCCAAACCGCCAGACCCATTCTTTCATTTTGTTTTGTTTTTGTATTGGGCGTCAGGAGCTGCCTATTATACGGGGGACTCTGTCATGTATAACCTCCCCTAGCGGCCAGTAGGGGTGTCTAGAGAGCTGGAATTATATTTTTAAATTTGATTTCCCTGTTATTGCCTTGTCTTAGTTCATTTTCCATTCCTAATTGTTTACAGGTGTTTCTAGTGTGTGTCATTTAGTTCTGTGTATATATAGCCCTCGTGTTCTCCCTTGTCTTGCATTGTTAATTATATTGAGTTGAGATTGGTGAGACTTAGTCTTGTTGCTTTTGTGGTTCCTCTTGCTCTGGATTATTTTCAATAAAGAAGTCTCTGCAACTGGGTTCTAAAAACCTTCACTCACCATGACAAGTTTAACCCCTTACCCAAACCCTAAACCTAGCCATGATTTTAATAAGAAACTAACTTTTGTGTACCACGGAAGAAAAATGGGTTTGAAAAGAGATGAGGGAAACTTGTTACAGGTTATTGACATACTGTACAAAATCGTAAGATTTCTGCGATATGAGAAATCTTACGATTTTGTAAGATTTCTTCCGATTTGTATGATTTCTTCATAAGATCTTTTCAAGATTTCTTACGAATTTGTATTGCACAAGTATGAAATGAGTAATCAAATTTGTTCACAGACATTTTCCTTTCTTAAAACAAATGTCAGATTTTAGGCTAGCTAAAATTTTATGCCTGTACTGTATTGATTTGAAATTCTGCTTGTTGATTGGTTGGTCTCTATGAGAACACAAGTTGTATTTTTTCGTGCAAGAAAAGTCGTACAATATCTTACGATTTCACCATCTTGTACAAACTTCATGAGTTGTCATGAGACTACTGTATGCTGGGACAGTTTGATTTACTTGTAAACCCATAAAATTAGCATTATTGTTTGATAGTTCTGAGCATTTTGTTTTGTTGCACATGTAAACACACTCTATTCAAGTGTCTTAGTGAATTTTGTGTGGCGTCTTAGCTTACGTGTGTAGTCTTGGCATCTCTTTCACTGATCTTGTCTTTGATTAGTTTAATTAGCGATGTGATATTGTAGAACTCCGCCTCTTCAAGAGCTCCTGAAATGCACATACAGTATACATACAGAATAAAAGACTTCATGTTTCATGATTGTCAAGTTTGATTGTGCATATGCGTCATACCCTCCTCTGTCAGGTTCTTGTTAAGGACCAGCTTTCCATGTCTCAGGTAATTCAGTACAGGCCCGAAATACATTGGATCCCTGTCAATCAAATACGCCCCAGATTCATCCTGAAGTGTAAAGGAGAAAACAGAGAAAGAGATGTTACAAACAGACTACATACACTTACTGTATATTCCTTACATATAAGTGTAAGGATCAGTGGTGCATGCCACGGCAAACGTTACTTTGTAAACCCCAACAGAGATAAAAATAGGCATGTGTGTGGTCAAAAATACAGTACGAAGTGTAGAAAAAGAGGGTGTTTTTCCTTGAATGTACGTTTTAGTCTGTGTATGCTGCACGAAGAGGAGAAAGCCATTAGAGGAGAGTGAGTTTAAACATTAATGAACTGTGCATGTGAAAGTGTGTGCGACTCGGCATCTCTTTCTTTAATAGAATTCAGGCCACATTCATAAAATATAAACACAAACGCAGTCACTGTGGCACATAACATGACAAACCAATAATCCGTTCTACCTTCAGATTCCAAAAATGAACCTGATAGAGTGTGTGAGATCACTAGGAGGGAAAATCTGGGACACACACACACACACGCAGCTGATGAGTGGACTCCTGCTCTTTACTGGGTTAAAGCCCCTAGAGAGCGGGATTATTCTGGATTAGGGTTATTTTGAGATTACCGTCTGAGATTTAAAGATGAGAGGAGGTGAGATTGAGCATGAGCGAATGTGACACTGTTCAATCACGAAAAATTTTTAATTTATGAATGCCGTTGTGAAATGAGATCATTTAAATGCACGCTGATAATGGTTACCTGCAATTTTGCTGCTCATCATGTGACAAAATTCAGTGATACATTTACATGTGAGGCAGTAGGATTTCAAAAACATTTGTACTGTAGAAAATTATATTATCATTATGTTATAACATCTGCATTATCCATTATGTAATTATAGAAGTATAATGGGTTGCAAACACAGTTTCATGTTGACAGTTTACATCCTTGTAATCAGATTACAGTATCTGACTTTCAATCAAGTTAATACATTATAAGTACAATACTAGGAGTTCACACATTTCTAAAATCATATTATTAAAGGTGCTATATGTAATATTTTTACTGTACTAAATCATAAAATGGCCATATGTCATTAGAGAATTAGGAAACACGCTAAGTTGAAATACTGGCTTCTCCGATAACAATGTTACAGCAAGTATATTCTACTTTGAAGTTTCCATTCCGGGACGGAATTTCTGTTTATGTTTTGTCCTGTGTGATCCCGCCCACTGCCCACTCACCAACAGTATATCGACACCGCCGGGTTGCCAGATTTGAACAAGTTTGCTGGCAAGCAACACTGCGTGCTGCATCATGGAAGCCAGCAAACAAACTGGATCAGAGATAACAGATTCCACCCGACCTAAAAAGCCTCGCCATCCATCTAAAATCCACCATGACCAGAGGCGTAGTAAAACAAGGTTAAATATTGGAGTCCTGTTGCGTGTCCTCATTCTGGCAACCCGCATGAGCTTCAAGTCTGGGGCGGGGAACACAACTCTCCAATATTTTGAATTTGGACTGCAGTACCCATTTCAAACGCTTGTTGTCAATCTTACATATATCACCTTTAATGTAGAATACATTTTATTTACATTTAGAATTCATTTATGTTCATATGTATGACTGGAGGAAATACAGACATTATTTTGAGTTTGATGAGCAGAAAAACAAAACTTTTCTGTGAAGTTTTTTAAGGGCATAACTGAATAGTAATGTAATTTGTAATGTTTTCCCATGAAGCAATCATCAAAGTAATCTGATTATAATTATAGAGAAGCATTTGACAGCATTTCAAAAACATTTGTGGTATAAAGTTGATTACCACAAAAAGAATTTCAACTCATCCCTCCTTTTCCTTACAAAGCCAAAATCGAGGTTACAGTGAGGCATTTACAGCAGACCTCACAGCAGCATCATCTCTGATTTTTAATGGGAATGACAATGAGGCTGTGAGGGATCGACTTACCATCTCTTCAATGGTATGTACGGTATAAAGCTGTATTAAGCTCTTAGATCATATCTGATTCTCCACAACTCATGTTGTCTAGAGTTATTTGTCTACTGAATGTTTCGTCTGCAGAATGCTCCAAAAACACTTTAAACAGCTGTACAGCCCATTGAAGAGACTGTACATCTATCCCTCACAGCCTCGTTTTCATTCCATTCAAAAATAAAAAAAGGTGCCAGTTTTCTGGAGGGTATGAAGACAGAAATATGAAGCATATAATTTTATAAAAGCACTTACATTCATTCTTGTTATACTGTAAAGTTGTTTAAATTCTCGTTGTTATGGACATTTTAGGGTTTACAGCGTTACGTCTTCATGGCAACAAAGTTGTAAAACTGGCTACAACTTTACACAGAAAAGGTTAGTAAACTATTTTATCACACTAAAATCATATTAACACATTTATTGTTTACATCTTTTGGCTACTATTGAAACAGTGAACATTTTAACGTTAACAAATTGGCCCCATTGACTTCCATTGTATGTGCCTCACTGATTTTTATTTTTTT
Organism: Myxocyprinus asiaticus; assembly: GCF_019703515.2. Classification (NCBI taxonomy): domain Eukaryota; kingdom Metazoa; phylum Chordata; class Actinopteri; order Cypriniformes; family Catostomidae; genus Myxocyprinus; species Myxocyprinus asiaticus. Next base: position 32,596,303 of record NC_059387.1, read on the forward strand.
ATTTTTTTTAAGAAAAGGAGGGAAGAGTCTAAATTCGTTTTTGTTCCTGCATCTAACACTGATCATTGCCTGATTTGACCTAGCACAGTAACCTTTGACCCTGATCTCTGACACAGCACAGGTGTTATAAGTGGGAGTGTGTCCAGGTCACAGGGCAAACCTGGGGCAGATGTGCACGCTGATGATGTCATCGATATGGGCACCCCAGGGTGCCGCAGACAAGGTGCCACAATCTGCCTGCATGCTTTCCCAATAAATAAAGAGCACAGATGGAGGGAATTCATCCCAGCTATGAACATTCATAGAGAAAGAACAGTACATACTTTGTTCTGGGGACTGGGAGGGGTGAAGGGGGCAGGGCGGGTAGTAAAAGTGTGTTTGTTCAAATCCATCCAACAGAAGAAAAAAAAAACAACGTACAACATCCTCAAAGCAACCATATGGACAAATCCCAATTAACATAAGAGACAATAGAAATAATTCAACAGAACAACACAATATGAATAAACACTTCACAAATGTATGATTATGAAGTTAAATAACAAGACATCGTGACCCATTTTTCAGCAACTCCTCAAAACAGTGGAGAGAGAGAGATCTTTTGACTTATGAATAATTTAAAAACTGAATTAAAACGGATTTAAATATTATGATTAACATAATGCAGAATAATAGATAAACTCAGAAATTCTGTACAGCTTTTGGCTTCGGTTATTTACATTAGCAACAGGTCAGTACACTAAACACCTTAAAAAAATAAGTTATTTTTGAATAATTATTATAGAAATTATATTGCATACATTTATTTAATAATAGCTACATTAAAAAGAATATAATGCAAAATATATATTTTAAATTATGCTAAATACAATGGTTTCATAATACTGTAAAAAAAAAAAAAAAATGGTAGGAATGTTAAATGTATTAGTTTTATATACTGACAGAAGTAAATAAACTTTACACACTTCCTTCACTCTCTAACCTTCTTTCCCAACACATTCTTTGTAAATTCTTGTATACTATTTTGTCAAGGCCTATAGATAATAGAGATTTAAGTGAATAAAATGGACAAATTTGTTTCTAAATTGGAGAAATCTTACTGTACCTTATCCGAATCCAGGTCTGGGTCCGCTTGGCACAGTCGGAACAGGAATGATTTGGGGTCCCGGCAGAGCGTCTGTCTGGTGGTCAGAAAATACGTGCCGCCGACGTTCAAACGGACCCACTTGGACGATCTGTGGTTAAAAGTCTGTGCCGGACGCCGACAGTCGTGCCCGCTGATCTCGCCGTGACTCTCGGCCATCCTGCGCTCGGTGCTCTGCTGAAATGCGTAACGGTGACCGCGCGGTTCTCCAACAACCAACAAACGCGCACGGGAGAGCGCGAAGCACTGACGGCGCTGCTGTTTATTTCACATGAGAAACACCCATTACATTTCTCTTTTAGGCCACAGACAACGAACAGAGGCTACTGTGTTGTTTTTTCCAATGTCTAAATCCATTGCACAACGTATTCCTGCGGTTGAGTTTCCAGTGATGTCCGATTCGCGAACGACTCGTTCATTTGAACCGATTCTTTCGAATTAATCGGTCGAACCGATTTGAAAGACGTTCGAGAAAACGATCCGTTGATCATTCGAATGTGGGATAGATTAAAACTGAGATGGGAACAATTTGTAGAATAAGTAATATGCTATAATTAGCCTTATGATTTGCATTAGGCTATTACTAATATTGGGAATATGATTGTTTATAATCTTAAAATGCATATTTAATAAAAAAATATATATATATATATATATATATATATATATATATATATATATATATATATATATATATATATATTTATTTTAACTAAAAAGAGGGGGGGCTGGGTAGCTCAGCGAGTAAAGACGCTGACTACCACACCTGGAGTTGCAAGTTCAAATCGAGGGCGTGCTGAGTGACTCCAGCCATGCTTCCTAAGCAACTAATTGGCCCAGTTGCTAGGGTGGGTAGAGTCATGTTGGGGTAACCTCCTCGTGGTCACTATAATGTGGTTCACTCTCGGTGGCACGCGTGGTGAGTTGTGCATGGATGCCGCGGAGAATAGCGTGAAGCCTTCACATGCACTAGGTCTCCGCAATAACGTGCTCAACAAGCCACGTGATAAAATGCTCGGACTGACGGTCTCAGACATGGAGGCAACTGAGATTCGTCCTCCGCCACCTGGATTGAGGCGAGTCACTACGCCACCACGAGGACTTAGAGCACATTGGGAATTGGGCATTTCAAACTGGGGAGAAAAGGGGAGAAAATTGGATGCACGCACATCCAAGTCAAAAGATAATAGGGTGCACAGTTCAAAAAGCAACAATCCAAAGTAAAAAAAAGTATTATTCACTCATTGACACAAACTTAATTTGGAAAATATATAAATATTACATTTGTACACACACACACACACACACACACACACATATATATATATATATATATAAACTAAATGTCACTTTTTCAGGACACTGTGTTTTAAAGATAATTTTGTACAAATCCAAATAAGTTTACAGATCTTTATTGTAAAAGGGTTTAAACAATGTTTTCCATGCTTGTTCAATGAACCATAAACAATTAATGAACATGCACCTGTGGAACGGTCATTAAGACACTAACAGCTTACAGACGGTAGGTAATTAAGGTCACAGTTATAAAAACTTAGGACACTAAAGAGACCTTTCTACTGAATCTGAAAAACACCAAAAGAAAGATGCCCAGTGTCCCTGCTCATCTGCGTGAACATGCCTCAGGCATGCTGCATGGAGGCATGAGGACTGCAGATGTGACCAGGGCAATAAATTGCAATGTCCGTACTGTGAGATGCCTAAGACAGCACTACAGGGAGACAGGAAGGACAGCTGATTGTCCTCGCAGTGGCAAACCATGTGTAACAACACCTGCACAGGATCGGTACATCCGAATATCACACCTGTGGGACAGGTACAGGATGGCAACAACAACTGCCTGAGTTACACCAGGAACACACAATCCCTCCATCAGTGCTCAGACTGTTCACAATAGGCTGAGAGAGGCTGGACTGAGGGCTTGTAGGCCTGTTGTAAGGCAGGTCCTTACCAGACATCACCGGCAACAACGTCACCTATGGGCACAATCCCACCTTCGTTGGACCAGAAAGGACTGGCAAAAAGTGCTCTTCACTGACGAATCGCGGTTTTGTCTCACCAGGGGTGATGGTCAGACTCGTTTTTATCGTCTAAGGAATGAGCATTACACAGAGGCCTGTACTCTGGAGTGGGATTGATTTGGAGTGGAGGGTCCGTCTGGGGCGGTGTGTCACAGCATCATCGGACTGAGCTTGTTGTCATTGTAGGCAATCTCAATGCTGTGCGTTACAGGGAAGATATCCTCCTCCCTCATGTGGTACCCTTCCTGCAGGCACATCCTGACATGACCCTCCAGCATGACAATGCCACCAGCCAGACTGCTCGTTCTGTACGTGATTTCCTGCAAGACAGGAATGTCAGTGTTCTGCCATGGCCAGCGAAGAGCCCGAATCTCAATCCCATTGAGCATGTCTGGGACCTGTTGGATCAGAGGGTGAGGGCTAGAGCCATTCCCCCCAGAAATGTCCGGGAACTTGCAAGTGCCTTGGTGGAATAGTGGGGTAACGTCTCGCAGCAAGAACTGGCAAATCTGGTGCAGTCCATGAGGAGGAGATGCACTGCAGTACTTAATGCTGCTGGTGGCCACACCAGATACTGACTGTTACTTTTGATTTTGACCCCCCCCCTCCCCCCCCCCCTTTGTTCAGGGACACATTATTCCATTTCTGTTAGTCACATGTCTGTGAAACTTGTTCAGTTTATGTCTTAGTTGTTGAATATATTTATGTTCACACAAATATTTACACATGGTAAATTTGCTGAAAATAAAAGCAGTTGAAAGTGAGAGGTTTCTTTTTTTGCTGAGTTTACATATATATATATATATATATATACACACATACACACACACACACACACACACACACACACACACACACACACACAGTTTAAGTCAGAAGTTTACATACACCTTAGCCAAATACATTTAAACTCAGTTTTTCACAATTTCTGACATTTAATCGTAGAAAACATTCCCTGTCTCAGGTCAATTAGGATTAATACTTTATTTTAAGAATGTGAAATATCTGAATAATAGTAGAGAGAATTATTTATTTCAGCTTTTATTTCTTTCATCACATTCCCAGTGGGTCAGAAGTTTACATACACTTTGCTAGTATTTGGTAGCATTGCCTTTAAATTGTTTAACTTGGGTCAAATGTTTTGGGTAGCCTTCCACAAGCTTCTCACAATAAGTTGCTGGAATTTTGGCCCATTCCTCCAGACAGAACTGGTGTAACTGAGTCAGGTTTGTAGGCCTCCTTGCTCGCACATGCTTTTTCAATTCTGCCCATAAATTTTCTATCGGACTGAGGTCAGGGCTTTGTGATGGCCACTCCAATACCTTGACTTTGTTGTCCTTAAGCCATTTTGCCACAACTTTGGAGGTATGCTTGGGGTCATTGTCCATTTGGAAGACCCATTTGCGACCAAGCTTTAACTTCGTGGCTGTCTTGAGATTTTGCTTCAATATTTCCACATAATTTTCCTTCCTCATGATGCCATCTATTTTGTGAAGTGCACCAGTCCCTCCTGCAGTAAAGCACCCTTACAACATGATGCTGCCACCCCCATGTTTCACGGTTGGGATGGTGTTCTTCAGCTTGCAAGCCTCACCCTTTTTCCTCCAAACATAACGATGGTCATTATGGCCAAACAGTTCAATTTTTGTTTCAATAGACCAGAGGACATTTCTCCAAAAACTAAGATCTTGTCCCCATGTGCACTTGCAAACTGTAGTCTGGTTATTTTATGGTGCAGTGGCTTCTACCTTGCTGAGCAGCCTTTCAGGTTATGTCAATATAGGACTCGTTTTACTGTGGATATAGATACTTGTCTACCTGTTTCCTGTAGCATCTTCACAAGGTCCTTTGCCGTTGTTCTGGGATTGATTTGCACTTTTCGCACCAAACTACATTCATCTCTAGGAGACAGAATGCGTCTCCTTCCTGAGCGGTATGATGGCTGTGTGGTCCCATGGTGTTTATACTTGCATACTTTGTACAGATGAACGTGGTACCTTCTGCCATTTGGAAATTGCTCTCAAGGATGAACCAGACTTGTGGAGGTCCAAAAATTTTTTTCTGAGGTCTTGCCTGATTTCTTCTGATTTTCCCATGATGTCAAGCAAAGAGGCACTGCATTTGAAGGTAGGCCTTAAAATACATCACAGGTAAACCTCCAATTCAGTACACCTCCTATCAGAATTTAATTGGCTAATTGTCTAAAGTCTTGAAATCATTTTATGGAACTTTCCAAGCTGCTTAAAAGTACAGTTAACTTAGTTTATATGAACTTCTGACCCACTGGAATTGTGATATAGTCAATTAAAAGTGAAACAATCTGTCTGTAAACAATTGTTGGAAAAATGAGTCGAGTCATGTACAAAGTAGATTTCATAAATGACTTGCCAAAACTATAGTTTGCTAATATGAAATCTGTTGAATGGTTAAAAAAAAAATTGTTTTGATGATTCAACCTAAGTGTATGTATATATACATACAATTTAATGTTGAACTGATGCTTACGGTGTTATAATTGGATTACCCAGAGAATTCTTGAATTAAATTCAAGATTAAAATTCAATGCCTTTTTGACCTAATCATTTGAAGTGAAAATACATTTGACCAGAAAAAGCAAAGAAAAAGCAAAGGAGACCGTGTTTGTTGGCCTAAAACCCTACATGCTTTATTTCAATTCTAGGTTTTGCTGAGCGCAAAAGGCCGACAAGAATACACACATTGCCTACGCGCACAAGGGCCCCACACACACACCCACTGTATCACACACAAACACACGTGCCCACACACAGACAAGCGGGGCTGTGTGCAAACAGGCATTAAATTATCAGAAATGAGCCAATCACTGCGCAAATAGAAAATGTATATGATATAGTAAGAAAACAAAAGCAGTAAAATATCATAGTTTACAATAATTTTTCACATTCAAAGGCTTTACATATTCAATACATACACAGCAAGGCCCTGGAACATGACTTCAATCCAAATATGCTTTCATATATTAGAATTTAAATAACACGGAGAAGTCAGGGCAGAACGGAGCAGCCCAATAACCTTATTTAAGAATAAAAATACAAAACCTGGATCCTAGAGTCGCCTCTATACTCACCTCCCATTTCAATATTACATCAACTGTACATCACAGTCATCTGTTACCAATCAGGAAGACACACACATACGCGCACACATTCTCACTCAGTCTGTCAGTCGCACTCATGCCCACGGATTTCCTGTTAAAAATGGCCATATGAGAGAGAGAAGCCAAACAGACACTCACAGGCTGCCCCTCCATCAAAAGCCTCCAGTCAGCAATGCATATGGTCACATTGCAAGCAATTAAAGGGATAGTTCACCCAAAAATGACAACTGTCATTCACTCACCCTCATGTTGTTCCAAACATATTTTCTTTCTTTTGGGGAATGCAAAATGAGACATAAAGCAGAATGTAAGCCTTGAATGGTGACTAACATTCTGCCTAACATCTCCTTTTATGTTCCACAGATGAAAGTCAGTCATATGGAGTTAGAGCAACATGAGGGTGAGTAAATTATGGCAGAATTTTCATTTTGGGGTGAACTTTCCCTTTTAAAGGAAAACAGCGAAACAGGAACATCAGTCTTGCTTTTAGCTCTGGGCCGGGGAGAATTACCCTCTCAAACCACATTACTCATGTGGTTTCTGTGGTGATTGTTGAGGTGTGGTGGTGGTGACATCTCCTGATGTGTTTTTTTTTAAAGATTTATTCAGAATACAAACATGCTAAGGGATACCTCAGAGACATTCAACACCACATCCTCCAATCAGAATTCAGCAAGACCAGCTACTGTAGCCAATAAGGGTAAAAAGGACCCGCCTTAACTCTAAACACAGACGAAAGCAACACACACTCCACCGGAGAGAAGTGTTTAGGTATTTCAAGGTTAGGGGTTGAGTGTGTGTGAATGTGTTGCGTAAGAATGAAAGTGTACATGTGTTTTGTTAAAATCGGGTGGGAATTGCACGACTCAAAAGTGTTCATTACTTGCATCGCTTAAAAACTGATGGAAAGACTTGTATAGTCATCTAACTATGTGAGTAAGGTTTTCTTTAGGCTGTCTATGCATTGCTAGCCAACATAACATGCAGACCTCGCTGCTTTTGGTTGTGAAGGCTCCACACTCGATGCGTGAAAACTGAATCCGAACGGAGAAAGTGCCAGGGAGCGATACATGAAGAGACAGAAAGATAATATATAGCTGGAGAGGCGTCTCTACAGGGGCGTGTCCCTGCTCTGTGATTGGTTGGAGGACTGTGGGAGTGTGGCCATAAGGTGGAGCTGTAGTCCTATAGGCTGGGGCTCTGATGTTTGTGGTAGATCTTCCTCCAGACTTCCTGGATTTTCTTGCACCATTTATCAGCATTGCCACTTGGGTCCATTAGATAGTACGTCCGGTTTGGCTACAGTGGAAAAAAAAATATCAGTCATTAAACATCTTTCTTGTAATCTAAATTATTATTTTAGTTAGGGGTGGCCAATATACTGTTAGAAATGTGTCAACTGTTTAGCCAACTGTATTCTGAATTCTTCATGCTTTAGAGAATGTCAATATCCTATACTGGCAAACTTTTAGCCATTTTGGGATACTGCCTTGCGTGTAGCGTTTATTTTTATTTTTACGGAAACTCACAATGCAAGTTATGTGTATTATGACTAACGAGTAACTTAGTTCAAGTTAACCTTTTTATTAGCTTCATTGTCTGTGCAGATGCAAGTTGTAATATTAGATATATATTGTGGATTTAGTGATTAATCTCACGTACCCGTATAAATAGGATGCGTTTGAGTGAGGTTATTACCAGTTTTAAAGCGGTTCACATTGCCGGTGTTTAGCGCATTCAACTCACAGCTCAAGCAGGGAAATCCCACACATACTGGATTGAATCCATATCCAACATCATCTTCTATAAAGAGATAAATCTCTAGATGTTTCTTCTTCAGTTGAACTGTAAATATCTTGCAGTATTTTTTTCTCTCATTATATTTTCGTCAACAGTATGCATTGATAAAATTGTCAGGATGCATCTTTTTCGCCTCTTATTCGTTATACTAGAAAAAAGGCTTTTGTCAGCGATTACATTGAAACAGAATGCACGTTCCAAAAAATGGTTGCTCTACAAAAAATTATGGATCCGAGTTGTACAATTTCAATCATGGTCTGTTTTTATCTGTCATGTTACTTTTATTTACTTATTTTTGCATGTAAACTTGGGAGAGAAGCCATAAAAAGACTGAAAACTGATATGCTAGTTTTATTTCATGCCTCCTTAATGGTTTTTCTTCCTAGTGTTTTTAATCGGACAAAATGACTGTCAGCATTTGAAATTATACGTCAACTTTATTAAAAGCTTCTGTGGAATTAACCCTGCTCTAAGCACCGCTCCTCAGTTATTACCATCAAGCCTTCATACCTGCCACCAAGGAGAGAGAAGTGAACACACTGATTACATTTCTTCAGAAATTATAAAGCTACACCTTTATTTTATTTTTTTGGATTTTTCCCCCTTTTCTCCCAGTTTTGGAATGCCCAATTCCCAATGTGCTTTTTTTAAGTCCTTGTGGTCGCGTAGTGATTCGCCTCAGTCCGGGTGGCGGAGGACGAATCCCAGCTGCCTCCGCGTCTGAGACCGTCAACCCACGCATCTTATCACGTGGCTTGTTGAGTGCGTTGCCACGGAGACATAGCGCGTGTGGAGGCTTCACGCCATCCACCGCGGCAACCACACTCAACTCGCCACGCGCCCCACCGAGAACAAACCACATTAAAGTGATCACGAGGAGGTTACCCCATGTGACTCTATCCTCCCTAGCAAATGGGCCAATTTGGTTGCTTAGGCGACCTGGCTGGAGTCACTCAGCATGCCCTGGGTTTCGATCTAGCGAACTCCAGGTGTGGTAGCCAGCGTGTTTTACCACTGAGCTACCCAGGCCCCAAGCAACACCTTTATTAATAGTGGCGTTACATATAGTTTATAGTCACCAGAAATATTTCCAGTACATACTGGAATGCTTAAATCAAAAACAATGTGTGACGTAAGGGTAAATTTGCATCAGAATCATAGCAAATACTTCTAATATTTCACTAAAGCCTAATTTCTTTTGCTTGTATTGAAAAACATGTCAAGGAGGTAAAATAGATATCATTTTTAATCACTTTTTTTTTTTTCAGATCAAGTAATTTCATTATCATGTACATGCCTGTTCAAATAAAATAAAATAAAAAGTTTTTCAAATGTGTGAAATGTCCATTACTTTACACATTAGGTCTATTTCACCTAAATAAGGAACGTTCATTATTATTTTTTTCAGGGATTTTTTTTAATCACTTTTCCATAAGTGTATTTTGTGATCAAAATAATCATGGACCAGAAAATTAAAGAGTATCGCAATATAAAGTTTTGCTTAAAATCACCCACCCATAATTTTTTATGTTTATTTTAATGCTCTCAAAATATAAGATGATGAAGAAGTCTGGAGGAACTGATCAACAGGTTTGAGCGATATAAACAGTGGTTACCGTGTGAACAAAGAAAGTTTTGAAGTTCTTTGCTTCAGGCCGCAATTCAAGTGACCATGGGATCTCTCCTTTCAGAACTTTATTGACGGGGTCCACATAGTACAGATGAGGGCCCTCAGTCAGTAGCAACTGTCTCCTCCGCGCAAACAGACCCTGAACACACAAACACAGTGTTAAACACCAAACTAGCATCTTACATTTTCGGAAGAAAATTTTACTATTACTCATACTTTCACAGACTGTCACGTTCCTCAAGTCTCTATGATATTCTGGTCTCTAGATGTGGCTCAGGTCCCTCCAAGTCTATGAGATTTTTACACCCCCTTTATTCACGTAATCAGACACCTCTCCTCAACAATCATTCATGTTCGTAGCACAAAGAAAGTTTAATATTTATTTACAACTAAGGATGCATATATATGATATGTAAAATTCTGGACATATTTTGTCACACCTTATTTTGTCTTCAGATCATGGTTTTACTTAAGAATTAAGCTTTAAAATGTAAAAAGAGGTACAAAAGGTTTTTTTTACTCTTCTAACATATAAATTTCTACTGGACATGGAGTGGATCAGTTGAACACATAACAGGCCAACATTTTAAAGAGAGATAAATAGCCACAATAAAAGATAAATAGAAGATAAACATATTTAAAAAGATACAAAAAATGTAACTAAATATGATGACATGATGATTGATAAGAAAAATGGATATTTTGTACTTCTAAAACATTTTTGCACTTCTGGTTTTGCAGTTCAAAACAACAGAACTCACATTGTACACATAAGACTGTATAAGATAGAATATTACACATTCATATTATGCATATGTTGGGCAATTCCATGGAAATCCCAACCAACCAAATCATGGGAAAATAAAAAGATTTAACCAAAGAAACAAAACCCCCTTTTAAATTCTGTATTATAGTGGTATAATGGATAATGCCGTCCAGACCGCTACAGCGTGCCGCTCGCTCACACAGCACTGACTAAAGCGATGAATGCAGACTATATTTTGAAACATAGCCTTTTAAGGTTTAGTAATCGCGCAACACCATATTGCAATTTCAATCTTAATTCAATCAATCATGCAGAATAAAATGGATATTATACTGTGAAGAGGAGGGGGCGTGGCCGGGCCATGATGACGCATGCCTGGTGCTGATTTGAATAATCAGTGGGAGAGAGATAAAGGGGGCCGGAGACGCCAGTTCGAGAGAGAGAGAGAGACGCACGAAGCTATGTGTCTATGTCTTTGTTTGATTTGCATTTTATGTTATGTTTGAGTTCAGTTTGTTATTAAAGTTTTATGTTGACTGTTCAGCTGGTTCCCACCTCCTCCTTGTCCACCTCCTCGTTACACTGGTGCCGAAACCCGGGAAGGAGGAGGGATGCACTGTCGTCGAGTCCTCGCCGCTGCCGTCCGCCAGGTGGAGGAGCCATTGCCGTCCGCCAGGGGTCAGAGCTGCTTTCCGTCAGGAGGAACCACTGCCATCCGCCATGAAGCGGAGGAGCCGTTGCCGTCCGCCATGAAGCGGAGGAGCCGTTGCCGTCCGCCATGAAGCGGAGGACTCGCGGCCGTCCGCCATGAAGCGGAGGACTCGCGGCTGTCGTCCGCCAGGGAGTGGAGGAGTGGCTGTCGTCCGCCAGGGAGTGGAGGAGCGGCTGAGGACCAGGCAACAGCATGTTCTGGGCCCGGCGAGCCACTTTTTCTCTCTCTCCTCTCTCTTTCATTCTTTCTCTCTCCCCTCTACCTCTTCTCTCTCAGTTTCCCAGGAGGCGGGGAAGGCTGGCCAGAGGAAGGACAGCCGAAAGGGCAACACCTCCCCTCCAGGAAGGGGATGGGGGGAGTAAGTCAGGCCAGAGGTCTCCCTGGCCTGAATCTGGTTGTGGAAGAGCGTGACGAGAAGGGGGGCATGGCCAGGCCGTGATGACGCACACCTGGCACTGAGTTGAATAATCAGCGGGAGAGAGATAAGAAGGGTCAGAGACGCCAGTTCGAGAGAGAGAGCCGCACGAAGCTGTATGTGCGTTTTGTTCGATTTGCATTTTATGTTATGTTTGAGTTCATATTGTTATTGAAGTTTTACGTTGACTGTTCAGCAGGTTCCCGCCGCCTCCTTTCCCATCTTAAGAACCTACATATACCAACGTCTAAAAGTCAAAGTCTGCTGGTTTCAAAGCATTTTGGATGGTGTCCCTCATGATGTAGCCTATAGGTAAGTGCCACTTTCACAACTGTCACGTCCGTTTATGGCGGCTTTTCCACATTAACGTGAAAGAATAAAAATTAAATTTTACATGTTCTTAGGAGTACCAACCCTTCTACATATTCTGGCTATTATTATTTCTGTATTGTGCATTTTAATTCACATAGTTTTTACAAAGTGTGTTACTAATTAATTATAAATAAACCATCGAGATTTCATATCAGCGTTTTCATGCTTATAACCGATATTGCTGATGGTTTTAATTTGGCCAATAATTGGCCAAAACATATTGGCAGCAGATACATTGGTGCATCCCTATTTACAACATATGAGCAATAGTAATAGTGATACTTACTTCAGCACCACTAAATAAGTGGTCTAAAAGAGATAAACATAAAAAATAAAAAATAAATCACAAAAAAATCAATAGAGACTCACTTTGCGTTTGTCCACTGGGCCCATTTTTAGGATGAGGTTATTCTCCACAAACTGGTGCCTGTTAAAAATCAAGACACAGAACATACTTACAGAAGGCATGCATGGAAAGTAAGTCAAATGAGAAAATGAAAGTGTGTGAGTGTGTACGTACCATGGGTTAGCCGCACACTGCTTGTCCAATAGAATGCGTTTCTCCTCTTCGCTGTACTGCATGTCAAGCTCCATGCTATTACTGTCAAGCTCATGAATATGTATAAACTGATCCACACTAGGGGAGGGGTTATATGTAGGATGACTCATCTCTCCTGTAAAGGGAACTAAAGGGGTGGGGCCAGGTTGTGCCACTTGCATACAGCTGAACTGGCTCAACAGATCATCATACTGAAAAAGAAATAAAATGTATTCATAAACTCAATTTGATCAGTGCTTGCCTCTGCAAAACTCACCTCTACCAGGGTGTGTCATGCAGTTGCTAGGAACCTATATACAGGCCCAGGTCAAAAGATCCCACGGCAGACAAAATAGTGTTTGTACAGAAAAAAAAAATACTCACGTTTCCATAGCAATCCTCATCATCTTCGGACATGGCTGGCAGATACGCTGTTAATTTGGGTGGAGTCTGCAAATGTACAGCATCCCAGCCAACTGACTCAAAGAAAGGATGGGACTTCAGTGGTCCATATCCGCCCATCTCCTCACAGCCAATCCGCTTGCACGGATCCAATGACTGTGAAAAAAAGACCCCGGTTAATACACAGATCCACACATATACATCAACACAAAAACATCTATGATAAAATAAAGCTGACCAGAAGTTGTTTCACAAGATCCTTAGCTTTGGGGAAAAATTTCTCAGGAAACTCGTACTCCAGTTTTATAATCTTCTGGAATATTAGATACTCATTCCTGTGATGGATTGAAAGAAAACAATGTTAGTTCAGTACCTGGAGGCTTATATTCTTTCACAAAGACAAGGCAGATGCATTCTCAAAGTAAATTTACCCAGCTCTGAATGGTGGTAATCCAGCAACAAGCTGGTAGATGATGCAGCCTAATGCCCAGAGATCCGAACTACGGCAGGAAATAAGATGGTTAGACCAAATACACACACAAAAAACAACAACTAACATACTCATTATTGCACAGCCACAAACCTCTTTAAAGTGCATCAAAAGCCACTGATGCAGCTAAACCCTGAAATAAAACCTTGTTCTTGCCATTTAAAAGATTTTAAGATGTTTTGGTGTTATTTTTTCTGCATGAAAGGAATAGTTCACCCAAAAATGAAAATTCTCTCATCATTTACTCACCCTCATGCCATCCCAGATGTGTAAGACTTTCTTTCTGCTGAACAACGATTTTTAGAAGAATATCTCAGCTCTGTAGGTCCATATAATGCAAATGAATGGTGAAAATTTTAAAGCTCCAAAAAGCACTTAAAGGCAGCATAAAAGAAATCCATACGACTCCAGTGGTCTATTTCAATGATCTATATCTTCAGAAGCGATATAATAGATGTATGAGAAACAGATCAATATTTAAGTCCTTTACTATAAATTATTCTCCCTGCCCAGTAGGTGGCGATATGCACGAAGAATGCGAATTGCCAAAAACAAAATGTAAAAGTGAACATTTACAGTAAAAAAAAAAAAAAAAAAGGCTTAAATATTGATATGTTTCTCACACAGTTATCATATCACTTCTGAAGATATGGATCTTTTTATGCTGCCTTTGTACATTTTGGAGCTTCGAAACTTCGGTCACCATTCACTTGCATTGTATGGGCCTATAGAGCTAAACTATTCTTCTAGAAATCTTTGTTTGTGTTCAGCAGAAGAAACAAAGTCATACAAATCTGGGACGGCAACAGAGTGAGTAAATGATGATAGAATTTAAATTTTTGGGTGAACAATCCCAAGCAAAGAAGATGAATCACTAACAAACAGCAACTAAACCTCAGTGAATCAGTTATTTCATTACCTATGAAAGCAATACAACAACACACATGAACTATTCATTAGCAGTGTTTACCTCTTGCAGGCAGATTTCTCAGTCAGTAATTCAGGAGAGACGTACTGAGCCGTACCAACAAATGAGTTTGCTCTTGCTGCAGGGGAAACATCAAAATGATAATTTTACTTAAAGCACTACAATGACATGATATTGTGCGTTTCTGTAGCTGGGTTTCCATCCACGTATTTTTATGTGCATTTTGGGATATCACATGAAAACTGCTGGATGGAAACACCAAGATGCAAATAAATTCTCCAAAATGTGCATACGCTCGCTTGAGGTGGATAAATTTTTTATTCGATAAGAAGAAATGTGCATAAACTATGATGGAAACCAATTTACCGATTAAACTCCTATTGAATTTATTAGGAATACAAGATGCGCATAAAATAAGTAATGTGTCTGAATAACTCGTTCGTAACTGGACTAACTAGCGCACCAATCATCGCATCTGTATGTTGCTCTGGTCATCCTGAAATAACGGTGTCTAGAAAATATAAAGCCTGCATAGAGTTTGCAGAGCAAATATGTCGAATACAAACTTGAAATAAGTCGAAGAGGTTTATTTTCACATATATTTCTTATATATATATATATATATATATATACACACGCACGGCAAAGACATAAGGATGGAGGAACGCACACACATAGTGCTCCCAGAGCTGTGTGACACGCTGTTGCTCCCAGACATGAGACAAGTTCTTTAGAGTGTTTTTTCTGCTTGCTCTAACCTGCAAGTATTTTATTATTAAGAAAGTCATGACAATTTCTCCAGAAATGGCAATTCTGAACACATGTGATGAAAAAGCAGCTTCATTCACACGTTTTTGCGATATTATGGTTTTTCGCATAAATTATATTCACAACTTGGATGGAAACATAGCTAGTGTTTACAGTAAGAGGACGGTTGTCATGCTGTGTGTGTGTTTTACCCTGTTTACTGTCAGAGGACAGTTGTTTTGCCGTGCCAAAGTCTGTTATTTGAATGTGCATCTCTTCACTGAGTAGAATATTCTCTGGCTTCAGATCTCTGTAATGAAATCACAATAACACTATTAAAGTCACCATGAAATCAAAATGAAAGTTTTGCTGCTTTTAGTCTATATTTATTCCCTTTAAGGTTATCAATATGCTGGTGTACATCCAAATGCTGACACAATTCGTTTTCAGAAGATATAAGCATTTAAAATCAGCAATCTCTCTCTTCCGGCTTGACAGACCAAGGCACAGTCATGATGACACAAATGGCATGAGAATCTTTGTCCAATCAAATGCTTTCTAGAACGAGAACACTCCCTCCCCCTAGCGTGTCTGGCTGTGTTCTAACTGTTGCTGATCATGCCTTCGCAGGGTACTACGAAATGAGCACAATCCATGCTGTAGGGTCAATCCTAAACAGATTTTACGATAAGAATCGCTTAAAAATTAGTTTTGACTTACCATTATCACCTTTCAGCCTTCTGAAGCTCTCACAGTGGAGAGTAATTGTCTTCGTACAGAATAGGGCATAGGAATGATGACTTCTAAATAAGACACACTGACGCCGAAGCTGGATGAAAGGAAACTCGCTGGAGTTTATTCCTATTTTTCTGCAGACTGACGTTTCTTGGATATACCACTCGAGTAAGTGTTCTTTCTGATTAAGCGTATTGTGATTCAAAATGTGGACAAATTAGCTTTTACTTGCTTGTTTTACATTCATCCTTTCTGCAGCCTTTGACACAGTCAACCATCAGATATTACTCTCTACCCTTTCCTCGCTGGGCATCACAGGAACTGTGCTTGACTGGTTTAATTCCTATCTCTCAGGTAGGTCCTTCAAGGTAGCCTGGAGAGGTGAGGTATCCAAGCCACATCAGCTACTTACTGGGGTACCACAGGGATCAGTGCTTGGGCCACTTCTCTTCTCTATATATACAACATCACTGGGACCCATCATTCAAGCACATGGTTTCTCTTACCACTGTTACGCTGATGACACGCAACTCTACTTGTCTTTCCAGCCCAATGACACCACAGTGACTGCTTGAATTTCTGCCTGCCTGGCAGACATCTCAGCCTGGATGAAGGAGCACCACCTGCAACTCAACCCAGCCAAGACTGAACTCCTTGTCTTTCCAGCCAACCCTGCTGTTGAACACAACATCACCGTGCAGCTGGGTGCAACTACAGTAACGCCTTCCAAATCGGTCAGAAATCTAGGGGTAACCATCGACAACAGACTAAATTTCACAGACCACATCTCAAAGACCGCAAGATCATGTAGATTTACACTCTACAATATCAGGAAGATAAGACCCTTCCTCTCTGAATATGCCACACAACTGCTTGTTCAGTCACTTGTCATAACTAGACTGGACTACTGTAACGCTCTCATTGCAGGCCTCCCTGCATGTGCAACTAGACCCCTGCAAATGATCCAGAATGCAGCAGCATGTCTGGTCTTTAATGAACCACTCCTTGTCTCTCTCCACTGGCTACCGGTTGATGCACGTATCAAATTCAAGGCTCTGATGCTGGCATACAGAACAGTTACTGGGTCTGCACCAGCATACCTAAAATCATTTATGCAGAGCTACGCGCCCACTAGAAGCCTGCAGTCGGCTAAGGAACGTCGCTTTGTTGTACCAACACAAAGAGGCACCAAAACACTTTCCCGGACATTCAGCTTCATCATACCACGTTGGTGGAACGACCTTCCCAACTCCATCCATGAAGCTGACTCACTCTCTGTCTTCAAAAATGACTAAAACACATCTTTTCCATGAGCACTTAACCAGTCATTAGAAAAAAAAAATAAAATAAATAAATAAATTCTGTTGCACTTTATTCTATTTTGAATACTATTATGATGCTAGTGATACTTTGTAATACAGCACTTTTCATACCACTGTCTCCTAAGATGATTCGCTTATGTTTTCCTCTCTTGTAAGTCGCTTTGGATAAAAGCGTCTGCCAAATGAATAAATGTAAATGTAAATTTGTATTTGCACAACGGCTCCAGCCTTGTCCAAATGTAAACCAAGTCCCCGCCCTACATTTTTCTCGTTCGAAAAGCAGTTTCACTGGGAAATACGTCACAATACAGTAATAAAGTCAGTCACAACTTCTGTTTCATGGCGACTTTAATGTCAGACGAAAGAACACATTTCACTACAACAAACTTCACTACAGAAAATATAAAATATCGTAGGGCTGCAACTAACGATTATTTTGACAAGCAATTAATCTTACATTATTTCTACAATTAATCGGATAAATTAAATTTTATTTCCTGTATTTTATTAAAGGATTAAGGATTTGGTTTGATTTGATTTACATTACTGAATTCACGAATCTATACTCTCACAAAACTTTGAACAAAGCCTGAATCATGAAAAGTTTAAATGTATTATTACTTTCAGGACATATGCAGAATAGTTCCTTTACTTTTAAAACTTAACAAAAAATGCTCATCATTAAAGAGTACAATGATCCAGAGCATGGAGTGGGACAAAAAAAATCAACACGAGAATAGAAATGTTAATAATTCTGCCCAGCTGAAAAATACATAAATATGTTAGATACATACAGCATGCTTGTACACTGTCACTGATTATACACATTTAAGTATTTTAATATTATAGTTTTTAAAATAGTATTTTCACTGAGTACATGTTTCTAAAGTATTCTTTTCAAAAAAAATTGTATGCTTATCCAGTAAAATAATGTTTGGCATGGTATAAATTTACCAGTGAAATCAGACATTACATGTGGCATTATCAGGAGGACTTTCAAATATCAGGACCCTTAGCATTATTACACATTATTTCAGCATTACATACAGTTTAATATAGTACAATCATCTGTAAACCCTGTGCAAATTCACTCTCGCGCTGAAAAGACTTATCCCGGTGCTCACTCTATTACATGCGCTTACATGAGGAGAAAACACCTTGACTGCTGAGACTTCACTCAGACCATTGAAACTGAAATCGTGGTATGATGTTGGACAGTTTAATTAAAATGACTGCGCTCCCTTTCTCCAGTGCGATCGGTTTGATTGATGCGGATGCGCGCACTCGCTTGCTCAGTGAAGTTTAACGGAGACTCGCTTGTGGTATGAACAAACAGTTTTGTGAAATACACGGCTGATTTTGAATTCATAGCATGTTTACATATAATATTATCATGATCTATGATTTCCATTATTGATGTTATTGCAGCCCTAAAAATATGCTAGATTTATAAACTTAAAATCATTCTATTTTTGTTGGTATTAGAAAAACAGTTGACACAGACACCTTAAAGGGATAGTTCACCCAAAAAGGAAAACTGTCATCATTTACTCACCTTCATGTTGTCCTAAACCCATAGGACTTACTTTCTTCTGCTGAACACTTTTACCTTTCCATTTCAGGTTGTTTTTCACCAAAACCTAATCATATTTTTAAAATTATATTAAAATTCCTCCTTTTGTGTTCTGCTGAAGAAAGTCACATGGGTTTGGAACAACATGAGGGTGAGTAAATAATTAGATAATTTAAATTTTGGGGTGAATGATTCCTTTAAAAATAAATGTACTGACCTGTGGATGATGCCTTTCTGGTGCAAGTACTCAAGAGCACAAACTATCTCCGCAGAGTAGAACCGTGTGCAGGTCTCGTCAAACGAGCCGATTTTCCGAATGTATTTCAGCAGTTCGCCATTTTTTGCGTAGCTCAGACCAAAATCTGACAGTATGCTCAAGAAAACATTAGATGGAATGCAGGGTCAACATTAGAATGTTTATTTATAAAATGCGAAACCATTCTCAGAGGAAGTGTAATGTTAAAATGTTTCTCAGACAGGTGCGGTCGAACATGTCCTGACTCAAGAATTCCAAGTTATGAGAATATTCAGATGATGAGATGATAACATGAGATTAATTGAGAATAATGAACAAGTTCACAGCCTTTTTAACCATTGAATTTCCATGACTTTTCTAGGCATTTGTGATTCGCCAACGAATCATTCAGACCAATTTGTGAACCATTTTGGCTAAGTAACTACGAAGAACCGACTCTAATGGGGCTTTTCCACTGCACGGTATGGCTCGACTCTGCTCGCTTTTTGGGGGTTTTCCACTGTGGATAGTACCTGGTACTTTTTGTAGTACCACCTCGGTCAAGGTTTCAAGCGAGCTGAGCCGATACTAAATGTGACGTCAAAACCCTGCAGATCACTGATTGGTCAGAGAGAATCGTCACTACCAGCGTCACTGGATTTGTGACTAGGGACATCAACCCACTAGTTTTTAAGTTAGCAACAGTGATAGCAGTATCATTTGTTCAAGTGACTTTCGAATTGTAAAAAGAAATGGCTGTACGCAAAACCACGCCGTGGTTAATAAACGAGGTGCAGACGTTCCTCTTGTTAGTAGCCGAGGAGAGGATCCAATGAGAGCTGGATGGGGCAACGCAACTATGACAATCAGCCTATAATCCCACCCACATTGAGGCTGCACTAAACTGCAGTGGAAAAGCAAGCTCAGAAAAGTAAAGCGAGCAGAGTTGAGTCGAGTCGAACCGTAACGTGCAGTGGAAAAGTGCCATTAGAAACTTAGCAGTGTCATCCTACAAATAATATTGGCTCTTGAATAACACATCTCTTGTGATGTTACTCGTTTGCAAGTTGCTTTGATAAAAGCCTCTGCTAAATGATTAAATGAAAATGTAACGTGCCAGTTTGGCCAGTTAAACAACATGTTAGCCCCCCCTAGTGTCAGTTTCAAAATCTATAGAAAGCTTAAGTCAACTGATTTTGAAGATTTTCTGTCTGCAATTATTTTGAGAATAAATTATGTGTTAAAATAAATGTATATAAGCAAATATACTAGCATCATATTGGCCACCCTGCTGTGCTCTCTAGTTATTGACATTAGTCACTGGAAACCCATATTGGTCGACCACTAGGTACGAGTTTGTGTGTGTGAAGGATACAGAGCTTCTCCTCGTCCTGGAAGGTAAAGTAGAGTTTGACAAAGAACGGATGATCCAGGTGTGACATGATGTCTCTCTCTCTTTTGACATACTGCGCTTTATTCTCCTTCATTATGTGGCGCTTTTCCAGGATCTTAACTGGTTAAATACATTCACACACAAATAAACACTCTTCAGTACAGGCAATACAATATATAAAGTCAAATCTAATGCAACTAAAACATGAATCAATATAAAGCACAGACCGATGATGACATGACTTACTTGCATATTCCTTCCCCGTTGAGTGTTCTTTTGCTAAGACAACCTGCAAGTACCAAAGATGGCATAAGTTAGTGCATCAATTCACTTTCTGCAATGAAAAGTACTAGTACAGTTGGGGTAAATAAGACATACATGGCCTGGTGTTTAAATGGGTCATATCACATATGTATTTTGTATTACTTATTTATTTTTTGTTTTGAACTGCCCCGTCCTTCAATAACAGTCTCTTTCCAAAAATGTTCATTACATTCTGACAGGATCTGCGCTGAAATGTGACACACAAACTGTTAAGATCGGACTGAAACAATCTGGAATCTTGTAAAAAATAAAATTCAGACACTCGTTTCTAACGTTGAGATTCTTCAGAAGGAAATGCAGAGCAGCAGGTGCTACGCACAGGGTACCTGCAGGTTCGAAGGAATTAAATTTAAGACTTTAGAGGCCAAATAAAGTCAAAACTCGTTAGTTACTTAAAAAATGTCCGTTTAAAGTTGATGTATTGAAAATGTTAATAGATTAAATTATGAAAGAGAACTCTGCTGCATAATTAGTTATGATGTATACTGAAACAGATTATATACAATTATTAAATATAGATAATATAGGGGGCCTTGGTAGCTCAGCGAGTATTGACGCTGACTACCACCCCTGGAGTCATGAGTTCGAATCCAGGGCGTGCTGAGTGACTCCAGCCAGGTCTCCTAAGCAACCAAATTGGCCCGGTTGCTAGAGAGGGTAGAGTCACATAGGAGTAACCTCCTCGTGGTCGCTATAATGTGGTTCCTGCTCTCAGTGGGGCGCGTGGTGAGTTGTGCGTGGATGCCGCGGAGAATAGCGTGAAGCCTCCACACATGCTATGTCTCCGTGGTAACGCGCTCAACAAGTCACGTGATAAGATGTGTGGACTGATGGTTTCAGATGCGGAGGCAACTGAGATTCGTCCTCCACCACCCGGATTGAAGCTATGCCACCTTGAGAACTTAGTGCATTGGGAAACAGGGCATTCCAAATTGGAAAGAAAAAGGGAGAAAATACATATATATATATATATATATATATTATTAATATTTGTATAATTATATTATTGTTTTGCATATTATTACAAAAGAAAATTAATTGACTGGTTCAGATGGCAAAGGAAATACCTGTATATGTCAGATGGAGCTCTAGAGAGATGGAGATGAGAGATGTAACAGATGTAACTCTGCAGCTGAGTAGTTCTTTTATTTTACAATTCTTGTGAAAGGTGATGTAAAATAAAGAAGTGCCGCGATTTGAAAGGTGTCAAAAGCCAACCTCGCACGCTTGCAAATTGCAACATTGACAGCTTCGTATAAGCAGGAGCAATAGTGTTAGCGCATCGCTCACTTACAGACACACAGAATAACGGCATTTGCGTTTCAGATTAACAGGTTTATACATGTGTAACATCATAAGTTCAGTAAAAATGCACTTCCCTGCATGCGCTCACACTAAACTCAAGCGTCAGCTGCTAAATGATGGATGCAAGAGAGAGAGAGATATGATTTTGATTCTTGCGTTTTAAGCATCTCCTCTATTCACGCTCCAAAATTTAAGATATCAGGAAACGAAACTGAATACTTCTTGTAATTTAAGACTTTTTATGGCCTTACATTTTAATAAGTAAATTTAAGACTTTTTTTTTTTTTTTTCCTTTTTCCTCCCAATTTGGAATGCCTAATTCCCACTGCTTGGTGGGTCCTCATGGTGGTGCAGTTGCTCACCTCAATCCGGGTGGCGGAGGACAAATCTCAGTTGCCTCCGCTTCTGAGACCGTCAATCCGCGCATCTTATCGCGTGGCTCGCTATGCATGACACCGGACACTCAAAGCACGGGAGGCTCATGCTATTCTCCGCCATCCAAGCACAACTTACCACGCGCCCCATTGAGAGTGAGAACCACTAATCACGACCACATGGAGGTTACCCCATGTGACTCTACTCTCCCTAGCAACCAGGCCAATTTGGTTGCTTAGGAGACCTGGCTGGAGTCACTCAGCACACCCTGGATTCGAACTTGCGACTCCAGGGGTGGTAGTCAGCGTCAATACTCACTTAGCTACCCAGGCTCCAAATTTAAGACTTTTTAAGGACCCGCGGGCACCCTGTATGCAGACAGGGACAGCTGAAGACTTAATGAAACTTTTAAGTTCAAAAAGTTACAGCATGTTTTTATTGTACTTTAAGCTTTTTCTCTCAAAACTGGCCCATTTTTACCTGGTGTTAAAATGCATTTCAGGTGGTCCAATCACAAGTGGTCAGCGCTACATACAGGTGGAAACGGAGTACAAAACGTTTTGTGATCAGATTACTGAAACCACATATGGAGGTAGTCAAAAACGCATGTGATCACATTGCATTTGACGTGTGAAGCGCAATCAATCCCGAATGTGTCCTAGACAACAGCGAAGCACCACCCCTCACTTGTCAATCAGGTGCGCTTAAACAAGTTTAAACTTTGCCGGTAACGAGCAGCTTTAAAAGGAAATAACCATCCGTTCTACAAAAATTTTTTTTTAAAGTGAATAGCACGAATTTGTCATTTATGTCTTTTTTTGCATTTTATTATCATGCAGTAACACACTGATGTATGTAGTCATGAACTCAGAGACCCTCCCCTCCAAATTCGAGCAAAAGTGGTCATAGGAGACGCATTTGAGACGCATAATACCAGGTGGAAACAGAAATACGTATAGTTTGTAAGTATAGTAAGTCTTACGGTTGAAAAGGAGCCTTCTCCCAGTATTTTGCCAAATCGGAAATCCTCGGGTCTCTTCTTGCGAGGCTGGGTGGGCTGAGGGGTCGGGGCCGGTCCCTCCATGCTGTTGCCGTGGAGACGGGGCGCGTCCTGCTGGCCTCTTACCATGGATGGACAGGAGATGAGAACAGAGGAGTGGAGGGATGCAACATCATACTAGTGAGAAAGAAAGAGAGAGATGTACTTAGTACAACTCACGTTTCCAGATCAATGCTCATTCCTCAAACATGCTTCTGATGTAATGACGGTATGCATCATGTCATGGCGCTAACTTCATGACAACAGGTGTTAAGGTGTTGATTACATCATTCTGAGTTGAAAGCATAATTAAAACAGACTCAAAAAACAAAAACAAAATCACTTTTGCCTGGTTTACATATTAACACTAGTTATTAATGTTTACACGTAATAGGCTTGAGGTGTCATCCTGATGGTTAAAAATTAGTTTATGAACAAAACAGGATCCAAATGCTGTTCTCACAATACATAACTGCATTAAAATCACATTAATTTGAGACACCGCTTAAAGGGTAAGTTCACCTAAAAATTCTGTTGTCATTTACTCACCCCCATGTTGTTCCAAACCTGTATGAATTTATTTCTTCCATGGAACACAAATGGAAAATACAATGTAACCATTCAGTTTCAGTTTGAGTGGAAAAAACAATGTAATGAAAGTAAATGGCGACTGAGGCTGTCAGTCCCTAACAATCTGCCTAAAATCTCCATTTGCATTCCAAGGAAGAGAAAAAGTCATATGGGTTTTCTTTTTTTGGGTGAACTTTCCCTTTAAGTTGTAATGGACACATCATTGTGAAATTCTTGCAAAAGGAAACCATACAGACTACAAATCATAATACAATCAACTTTTACAACCAACTTAGTTTGTCACTCTTTTACTCCCACACCCCATCAGAATATAATCACTAGTTTACTGTAACTGCACAACATTATTCATAATCACCATTCCTACAATATTCAGCTTCAAAACACCACTATAAAAACTACATGTGTTACACATGAGGAATGTCAACAAGAACTTTAGACAGATTTGCACCTATTACAAAGTTAACAACAGGCCTTTTTTCAACTCAGCATCTGTTGCATTGTACAATTTTATTTATACAACTCAAAACAGCTCAGTAGAAAGCAAATAAAAAATTAAAGATAAACAACAAGACCAAAAAAAAAAGAAAAAAACCCAGGCAGTTACATTTGCTGGATCAAAGCCAAACTGACTTTCATAACATCTTTTTATAAAATGTACCAACAACATAATCTGTGCCAGGGCTGAGAAATCACCAATCAACTTTATAAGGGTTTACTTTTGTCTAGAGGCTGACCGATATATCGGTTCTGCCGATTAATCAATGCCGATAGTTGCTTTTTGGAACTATCGGTTATCAGCAAAAATCTACGCAGATAGTTTTTTCATCATTTCAAAATAAGAGTCCCCAGTGTTTTGGGCTTGTTAATACTCAAATGTCCTGTATTATGCACCAAATCTTCATTTTTTTCTGGTTATTACTGGGAATTTGTTTGAACGAATAACTGCCGCTGAGAATTTATTCATTTTGAACTCTTTGTCTTTACCCGCCATATTAAAGCAAGAATAATAAATGTTTTTAACATTCTATAAATTGATTTTAAAAACTATTGGCTGATTAATCTGTTATCGGCCTATCACCTTAGTTATCAGTATCGGCAAAATCCACTATCGGTCGACCTCTACTTTTGTCCTAGTGATTTATATGACATAATGGACGCAGACATTCTGATAACTACTGCCTGTCAGAAGCACCTGGAAGGTAAAACCTCAAAATGTCCCAAGCCACCTTCATAGGCCTCAACTCTGAGTTAATCTGAGGGGAAATAATACCCTCAAACAAGTCAATAATAATACATGGAAGTTAATAACCATCTTTATACAAACAATAACCATCTAAATAATTAAATTGTTCTTAACTATGATTTAGAAAAAATGATAAACTACAAGCAAACAGAAGCGACTAGCAGCACTAGTAACTGACTCCGAGGTCAAATAGAGTCATGGTCAGTTTTAAGAACATGTCCTGAATGTTATTTAAATTACATGAATTAATAGCTAGGAATATAAATAATTAGCGTACACTGAAACCAAGTTTAAGACGGCCAGTATCAAAACCCAGTGTCGTGAGTTAGCGTTCAGGCTAACGCCTAAGAAAACAAGCAACTTCATTTGTTGACAGTACGAGCTCGCGGTGCTAACAAATAACAATATCAACATTTATCATCGATACTCCTTTGAAAACATCAACATCGAGCCTAACCATTCATTCAGAAATCCCTGTGCGAAACAAGTTAAGAAACAAAAGTTGACACTTCCTGGTTAATTGACTTGCGCTTGTTTTGGGGACTAGTGGGTTAGCAATGCTAACCGCTAAGCTAACGGCTAAAGCTAATAGCGGGTCTCGCGCCACCAGCAGCAGGAAAAAAACGCGTTAACAAGCAGCGCGCGCAACGCGGCACAAAGCGGCTTCGAGCGCGCGCTGCCGATACTCTGCGGTACTCACGATCTGACTCGTGGCTCTTGCCATGGAAGTTTCCGCGGGTAATTTATTAGGGATTAAATAATTGTGGAGACTGGCGTCATGTCCGCCCTCTCTGCGCCTTCATTTCACGGCTGTGTGACGTCACGCCGCAACAACATTACTGCAGTCGAGAGCGGAAAAATGGACGAGCACTACCGCGCGCCACCACATGGTGAATCCCCAAAAACACAAGTGTATCAAGTGTATCTGTCTTTTATTTATTTATTTATTTATTTATTTTTTTATAAATTTAAAAAATATAAAACAATTCAACACGTTTTCAGACATTGACACAAACAGTACATATACAAATTAAAACACAACAGAAAATAAATCAAAACAAAACTAAAGGGCATCACAAACATATATTAAATTCATTTGTGCGTCAATAAAAATAAAAAATAAAAAACCTCACACTCGGGACCTTAATGGACAAAAATGTCCGCGTCAAATAACCGCCATAAAAATATAATATATTTAAATTATTTTCCACTTTCACCGAATTTTTAACCAACATCAGTCCTGATCATAACTACCAAATATTCATTCATTTTCAGGATTTTAACTCTTTAAATACCAGTTTGTTTACATAATGACACTATTGTTTTTACACACACACACACACACACACACACACACACACACACACACACACACACACACACACACATTTCTCAATACACATGTACAAAACACACTCTGACATCCACACCAACACACCCACACAATTTTAGCTGCATCATTTATTCAGCTGGCCTGCAGTGCTTTATAATACAATAAACAGAAAATAGGAAAAAAGCATGTATTTGCTCCATAGGCTAAACATGAGAAAAATGGCGCCATCTGGTGGGAAATATAAAAAAAATTACATTTTGAAGCCAGTGCTCCGGAATGAAAGCATAATATTATAGAATTCATGATTTTATGCTTTAATGGCACTGGGATCAAATATTGCAGTTTTAATGGGTTTCAATGGGGACATTTTTGTCCTGAAGGTCCTGAGTGTAACTATTTTGAGTACACAGTGTATTATAGATGTATTATAGATGTATTATGAGGTTGAAGTATCAGAATTCCCCAAAAAATACACACCTCGGGCAAAATGTATGCCGTTGTCATTAACAGCTAAAATTATCGAAAAAACGAAAATGTAAAAAGACAAAAATGTCCCTAAGGTCGCACAAGGGTTAAATCTTTTTTTTTTTTTTTTTTTTTTTTTTTAACAATAATCAAATGAACAACGACGAATGAGGACTTTTATTTTGGCACAATGAGACCCCGGAAATGGAGTCACATAATATTTGGTTTTCTGTCATCGCTGCATTTCGAAAATGCATTTATGTTTTATGAATATTACGGCTTTGTGTAATTAATTTAAGCAGCAAAATGACACATTTATTTCGACTAAATATAATCAAAACAATGAAAATATTAAAATATTATATATTTTTGTTATTTTGCTAATATTTGCATTTCACACGCATCACTTTCAAGAAACACGCAATCGCCACCAGCTGAGATCATCCTGTCATGTTTGTGTTTGTCAGATGACCAGACGGAAAGATAAAGAGAAATGTAGTTTGAAGTTTGAAAACCTCTGTATTTAAAGAGTTATGAAGTGTGTATATTTGAAATGTTGCCTGTTGTGTCTGGCAGCATTGGGTAAGTGTCTTATAACAGTTTTTGTGTTATTGGATGACTGGATCACGTGTTTTGTACAGTGCGTTGTGCATATTGAACTGAAAGTGAAGCTTCTTTATGGCTTTACATTTAGATTTTGTGTTGCCTTTGGGATATTAATAGTAGTTAATATTAAATGCAGTAATGTCCATATCTGCTTGTGCTGTTTTGAAATGTTCCAGTTGTGGTCTCATCGGGAGGGAAGATGAAGATTGTGGAGGAACCAAATACATATGGGTGATATTTCTATCAAACCCTCTGAGGTGTCAGTGATGAGATTTATTCTGTGCACAACAAATACTGAATGTTCCTGTTTCTACTTTTCTCTCATTGTTTTCAGGTTGAATAATCAGTTTGTGGCTCAAAGTAATCGACTGCAGGCGAAAATCAGCCCATCTCCAGTGTCTGGACCACCACATCTGCACAGACTGGCAGGGAAATGCTACAACTACATTGAGGCCACGTTAGTAACACATCTGTACATCCTCAAAAACTGTTGAAATGAAATATCATATGGGTTGTTTATAAGCTGAGTGGCCTAAATATATATATACACAAGAGTGTGTTTGCTTATATGAAAATCCTAACATCATTTACTCACCCTCATGCCATCCCAGATGTATATTATTTTTTCCTTCTGCTGGAGATTTTTAGAAGAATATCTTAGCTTTGTTTGGCAATTTAATGCAAGTGAACGGTGGCCAGAACTTTGAAGGTCCAAAAAGCACATAAAAGCAGCATAAAAGAAATCCATATGTCTCCAGTGGTTAAATTTGTCTTCAGAAGTGATATAAGTAATATATAAGTCCTTTTGTACTATAAACCTCCACCTTTGACCAGCTCCGACCAGTAGGTGGCGATATGCATGAAGCATCCAATTTGCCAAAAAGAATAAGAAGAAGAATGTGAAAGTGTAGATTTATTGTAAAAAAGGACATAAATATTGATCAGATTTTTACCCACACCTATCATATCGCTTCAGAAGGCATGGATTTAACCACTGGAGTCATATGGATTACTTTTATACTGCCTTTTCTGCAGCTGTAAAGTTTCGCCACCATTCCCTTGCATTGTATGGACCAACAGAGCTGAAATATTCTTCTAAAAGTCTTTGTGTTCTGTCGAAGAAAGAAACTCAAACACATCTGGGATGGCATGAGGGTGAATAAATAATGAGAGAAGTTTCGTTTTTGGGTGAACATTCTGTATATACCTTACTGTAACATGTACTGTTTATGTGTATGTCTATAAACCTCTTCGCTGTGTCTGTTGTCAGATATAAATACGTGTTCTGTCCGTTTCATAATGTGACCCAGCATGAGCAGACTTTCAGATGGAATGCCTACAGTGGAATATTGGGGTAATTGTTTTTTATGTACATTACTAGTATACATTCTTACCTTTGTTTGTATTTGTATCTTTTCGTTTTTAGTAATTATATTAAAAGACTGCATTTTTTTTTATCAATGTGTTCATTGATTGCGGTGTGGGTAGTATTTGGCAGGAATGGGAGATTCAGAATAACACATTCACCGGCATGTGGATGAGAGAGGGAGATTCATGTGGAAACAAGAACAGACAGACCAAGGTATTGTTTAGTTCATACATGATTGCATATATATTTTTGTAAGATTTGATTTGCAGTAAGTTGGTGTGTTTTGCAATAACATGCGTATTTGGAATGTAGCATCTGTTTGTATGTTTAAGATTATAGACTTTCCATTTTCTGGACGTAAATGATGACTTCTTCCTAAACTGATATACACCGATCAGCCACAATATTAAAACCACTTGCCTAATATTGTGTAGGTCCCCCTCATGCCGCTAAAACAGCACCAACCCGCGTCTCAGAATGCTATTCTGAGATGATATTCTTCTCACCACAACTGAACAGACCAGATATCTGAGTTACCCTAGACTTTGTCAGTTCGAACCAGTCTGGCCATTCTCTGTTGACCTCTCTCATCGACAAGGCATTTCTGTCCGCAGAACTGCCGCTCACTGGATGTTTTTTGTTTTTGGAGTAAATTCTAGAGACTGTTGTGTGTGAAAATCCCAGGAGATCAGCAGTTACAGAAATACTCAAACCAGCCCATCTGGCACCAACAGTGCATAAAATCATGCAGATACGGGTCAGGAGCTTCAGTTAATGTTCACATCAACCATTAGAATGGGGAACAAATTTATTCTCAGTGATTTGGAGTGTGGCATGATTGTTGGTGCCAGACGGGCTGGTTTGAGTATTTCTGTAACTGCTGATCTCCTGGGATTGTCACACACAACAGTCTCTAGAATTTACTCAGAATGGTGCCAAAAACAAAAAACATCCAGTGAGCGGCAGTTTTGTGGATGGAAACGCCTTGTTGATGAGAGAGGTCAATGGAGAATGGCCAGACTGTCAGTTCGAACCAAAGTCTACGGTAACTCAGATAACCACTCTGTACAATTGTGGTGAGAAGAACAGCATCTGAATGCTATTCTGAGATGCGGGTTGGTACTGTTTGGTGGCATGAGGTGGACCTACACAATATTAGGCAGGTGGTTTTAATGTTGTGGCTGATCGGTGTATGATGTAGGTGTTCAGCTTTTATGTCTTGTTGTATTTTAGGTGCTCCTGGTCTGTGGGAGTAGCAGTAAACTAGCAAGTGTTTCGGAACCACAGACATGTGTTTACTCACTGACATTTGAGACTCCACTTGTTTGCCACTCGCACTCCCTCTTGGGTGAGTTACTTGTAGAGATAGACCGATATATCGGTTTTACCGATTAATCAGTGTCGATAGTTGCTTTTTGGAATTATCGGTTATCTGCAAAAATCTATACCAGTAGTTTTTTCCCCCTCCGTGTTCCTCTGTGGCCAGGGAACAGTTCCAAATAGGTATAGCTGCAGGTCGGAGATCTCCAAATGGGGGCAGAATCTCCAAAATAGGGTGTGGTTTCTCCAGAATGGGACGGAGTTACTAAAAGGGTGTTGCGCCAACTCCAAAAATGGGCAACAGCTCCACAGACGGATAGGGTTTGGGAAAGGGTTAGGTAAGGGGCTCCCTATATCTTTGCTGGCGATTTGGAGCTCCCGCCCCTTTTTGGAGCTCTGTCTGCAGCTATACCCTTCTCAACAACTTGGCGAACAACTTGGTTCAACAGTATATCAGCGGCCTCTATAGGTGAAATAAAACACACAGTAGTTCACTGACTGACAGTATTCTTCCATATTTTTATCCTCACTTCAATGGAAATTTGGTTATTTTGATTAGATTAATCAGGTGTTTTAATTGAAGCGAGGGCAGGAAAAAAAATGCGACTATATGGAAACGTGCCAGTCAGCACATTGTGTCTCCAGCTTTATATCTTGTGAATAATAATAATAATAATAATAATAATAAAAAACCTTCACCTGGTGAAATATACGACATATATACAAAATCCTAAATCTGGTGAATATAGAGTCTATAAAAAGCTACATTTTTTAAATACTTAAATATAAAACATTGTAATGGAGCCAAGTCTTTGGCATTTCAAAATAAGAGTCCCGAACTAAGTAAGTGTGTTTCAGGCTTGTTCACAAAGATTTGCTCCAAATCGTAATTTATTTTTCTGGTTAATATTGGGATATTTTTTTTTTTATTCTTTAATGTGTCTATCCATTCAATATGTTTCATATCACATTGTACATTCTATTTTCATGCTTTTCAATTGACACAATTATTTATTACTTTTACTATTTTTATGTGTGCTATTATAAAAAATAAAAAAAATGAATTAAAAAATATTGTTGGGATTTTGGTTCCACAATAAACTCTATCCGGGAGTTTATTTATTTATTTCATAAATCAATTTTAAAAAATATCATCCAGTGAATCGGTTATTACCACTTTAGTTATCGGTATTTGCAAAATCCACTTTTGGTCGACCTCTAGTTACATGATATAATAATAAAATGTTCAGTAATTCAATAAGACCTTTTTAAAAGCTCAAGCTCACTTTACAATCTGTCATATCACAATCAACAAAAATCAAAAACAAAACATTAAAAAAAAAAATGTACAGGACAGAAACAAGAGGCTCTGGGTTCTTTTAGCCTAACTATTAACATATTGTATAATTCAATAAGTGGACTCAGTAAGTCTTGGTTTATGTGTGCATTTGCAGTGTATCCAGTTTTGAGTGAAAAGCTGCAGAAGGAATGGGATGAGATTGAGCAAGCTCGATATGAGGAGTTCATCACTGAACAGGTGACACATGCAGATGCACAGAAACACAATCCCACTCATGCATCTGTGAAAACAATAACAGGTGTTTGTGTGTGTGTATAGGGCTATAATAAGCTGCTGAAGGAGTTGTTCGAAGAGGCTGGCCTCCTGAGAATATCTCAACAGCAGAAAGTAGAGGAGAGCACGACATCACTCGCACATCAGAGTCTGGAGCAGTGTACACAGGTCAGAGATAGAAGAGCAAGACGTGTGCTGTGATCAGTGTATGCTTGGCTTTAGTTCAGAATTAAATATCCTGTTTGCTTGTGTGTTTATTTGAACAGGACATTAATAAGCAGAAAGCTGAGCTTGAACGGCTACGATCACTCCTCACACAGCATAACATCTCCTATGACACAACAGCAGGTGAGGCACACAAATACAGTACATTCTCTTGCACCCCCCCCCCATAACTATTTTCTAGCCTAGTGGCCACACGTAAAGGCCAAAAATAACCAAAACACTCTAGTAATCTAATAATTAGGGCTGTTGATTTAGTGCTTTAAGTTAGAGCAGTTCATTCAATGAAAAATAACACGTTAAAAAAAATGTGCACATTTTATACTATTCGAATACCAAAATCACTATTAAGTTATTCTACACGTGCAATAGAGATCTTCAACCCAACCCAAGTTTCTCAATGAGTCTTGACAAACTGTCGGGTTTTCCAGCTGGGTTTGGGGCAATTTTCGAGTATAGGGCGAATTAGGGGCTGTTCAAACATGCTTTTGTGTGCGTCTGCACTGTTTTTCTATATACTGTTAACATGCGCTGGACGGACGTCTTTGACTGTTGCGCTGAATCTCACTGTTTTTTCTTTGAAAAAATCCGCCAAATCTGACCCGACAGCTCAAAATACAAATAATTTTTGTTGGCTTACTGTGTTAAATCAGGGTTAAGGTAAGGACCTTGTTTTGAACCCTGTTTTTTTTTGTACTTAATCAGTAATGGCGTTTTGTTCATTTTTAACCAAAAAATCTTCCGTTGTGCAGCTTTAAATTGTACTTCAGTTTTGGTTATTATATCTGTTAAAGAAATAGCAATTGAAATGCATTGTTTGGGCCCTGTTGTTAATTATTTTTTAAATATTTTCATAATGTACCAAGTTCCCTGTATGATTTACAGCATTAGTTGAGAGAGACTTCCTTTCATACGTAAGCAAAATTGACATTATAACTGAAACATTCCCGATCAAATTGTATCTGAATTGAATCGTGAGCTTGTGAATCTGAATCAAATTAAAATGGGAAACTAGTGTCAATACCTCCCATAAAGAAATCTGATATATGACAATATATGCAAAACAGATATATGAAATACATGTTCATATAGGTTTTATTTTGTACATTTATCAGATTTCTGCCAGCCATATTATTATAATATAACTGCAGTCTAGTAATATCATGTGAAATTAAAAGCTTCTCCCCTTCTCAGACAGGACACAGGATCATGGTAATCCAGATCCCTCACCCCGCCAGGACAAGCACCTCCGTGGTGACACCGGCTTCATCGCTGATCTTAATTAAGATGTAGAGTTTCAGAAACCTTATTCCCAGGGATCACAATATGTATAACAGGCAGAACTATTCTGAACAATCATGAAAATAAATTACTGTGAAATAATGTTTTTAAGTTGACTTGATTAAGTTTTAATTGTATTGTGCAAAATAAAGGTTTTATGACAGTTTGCTTGAAATGTTTGTTTCGAAATGCAACTCATCCAATCCTCTAATTGTGCTTGAACCATCACAGACCTGTTCAGGTTTTGTTTTTCTCCTGAAACAGCCCATTATCACCTTAGTTAGAACCATCAAGGGCATCTGTACAAGTAAACAAACAGTCCCAGGGATCAGTGCTATATTAAGGATCCTGGAAACATCTTGGTTGTACACAATATGTTTCATAACCACTATAATTAGCTCTGTCAATGAGAATTTGGGTGATTCTCGTGAAACTCGTCAAGAAAATGTTCTGGTGCATTTTTACTCCAAAATCAAAAGAAACAAATATTATATTTTGCATATAGAAAATGAAGCCTAGTTTTGGGCCATTAAGATTTTTACAATGTGACGTTATTTTCATGACAGCTGTGCACACATTTTCCCTTTCAGTTCTCATTACTGCAAATGCCAAAGAAGATGCTCATTATGATATTCTCATTACCACAATGTGAAAAAATGCTATATTAAATGATAAAAGTATTTATATATCATAATAGTACTTCCTTGGTACTGCCTTTTATTTTCACAGATTTTAATACCAACAAAAAAGACAAAGAACGAAATGTTTTTCATTAATTTTGTTCTCCGCAGAAACTGTATATTTCAGTATTTTTGTTTAATTATTTTATTTTAATTATTTGTTTTAATTACAGATCTGCTTCACAGTCAAAACAAGGCAGCATCAAATCTGATGCATCATATCTGACAATAATTCAGTGAAGACTAGGAAACAACTGAGAAATGTACATTTTACCTATATTTTGTCCTTGTATCTGGATTAATCATGCATGTATATGCCAGAAAGGTCTTCAGCATGTCACAGAAGGCTACATCTTCAACCTGCAACTAGGCAAAGAAATGTGCAATGCAGCAGGTTCCTTCAGGATTAAAGCACATGCTTTTCATATTTAACTAAAAAGAGTGAAGCCCCATTTTTTGGGCAATAATTTAGTGTTGTAAACCATTTCGATTTTGGTTTCATGAAAAAAATTATAAGAATGAAATTAACTGATTATTACCCAGTTACAAGCATTTAAAAATAATGTTTTCACTCCGGAACAACTGAAAGGGACTTTGTTCCAATTTTCAGTTACTTTCTGCAAAGAATTCCGTTCGTTTTGGGCTTTCGTTTTTGTTTCTTGAACCAGCTTTAGTTCCTGAAAATAACAATAGTACAACAGAAACTTTTATATTGTAATTTAGTAAAAAAACTGTTACGGCAATAAGAAGCATCATTGAAAACAACAAGAATATACGTACATACAGTATATATACACCGATTACAAAATTAAAACCACCTGCCTGGGGGCCTGGGTAGCTCAGCAAGTAAAGACAATGATTACCACACCTGGAGTCGCGAGTTCGAATCCTGTTCTTAGGACTCCAGCCAGGACTCCTAAGCAACCAATTCACCCGGTTGCTATAGGGTGGGTAGAGTGGTGAACCTCCTCGTGTATCGTGTGGTTCTCGCTCTCGATGGGGCGCTTGGTGAGTTGTACGCGGATGCCGTGGAGAATAGCGTGAAGCCTCCACACGCGCTAGGTCTCTGCTATAATGCGCTCAACAAGCCACGTAATAAGATGCACATTGGGAAGAAGGGCTGGTTTGAGTAGTTCTGTAACTGCTGATCTCCTGGGATTTTCACATACAACAGTCTCTAGAATTTACTCCAAAAACAAAAAACATCCAGTGAGCGGCAGTTCTGTGGATGGAAATGCTTTGTTGATGAGAGAGGTCAACAGAGAATGGCCAGACTGGTTTGAACTGATAAAGTCTATAGTAACTCAGATAACCACTCTGTACAATTGTGGTGAGAAGAATATCATCTCTGAGATGCCAGTTTGTGCTGTTTTGGCAGCACAAGGGGGGCCTACACAATATTAGGCAGGTGGTTTTAATGTTGTGGCTGATCGGTATATATATATATAGGCCTATATATATTAATTTTGCAGGATAACTTTGAGACTTAAATTTATTGGCGTGACCTGATCGGAACCATAAACAGCACACATTTTTATTTTTATATATAATGTAGGCACATAAAAACCACAGTGATAACAACAGTATCATATTTGAACAAAACATTTATCTTACTACGAAAATGCAGCGAAAATGCCACGTTGATTAATCGGTTTGTCATTTTCTTGAACCGTCAGAACGAACCGATGCATAAAATGAATCGAACGCAGTGGATCTAGAGAACCGATTTGTAATAATCTTTCTGAACCGTTAGATGGCAGCATCTTAAACCTCATTGTTTCTGTCTTGTGCACTCTGTCTGCAGTGTGCATCTTGGCCAATGCACCCTGATTAGAGCTACTTGAATATACAGCTGCCATTTAAACAAAATACCCTCCCAACACTCTCTCATTCCCCCCTTTCTCACTCTTCACCTTGACCAACAGCAGAATAAACAGCCCCATCCAGCACAGCAACAACCAGCAAATTACATCACAGAGCAGATCAGACGAGACCCTCAAGCAATCAGCTCACTGAAGCATTGAAGCAGCAGTATTCATTCTAGGCTGTAAACAAGTGGCAATAACTTGGGATGTACCGTCTGCCGAGATCTCAAACAGCTTGTTAAGCCACAACAAGCAGAGGAGGAGACCTTGAGGGAGTTCACAGCTAAAAATGACCAGACCACGGAAAAGAAAATCCAATTAAATAGAAACACAGAGCAGTGCCCACCTGAGAGCAAATGTATTTATTTATTTATTTGGGATTTTCTCCTCTTTTCTCCCCAATTTGAAATGGCCAATTCCCAATGCGCTCTAAGTCCTCATGGTGGCATTGTGACTCGCCTCAATCCGGGTGGCGGAGGACGAATCTCAGTTGCCTCTGCGTCTGAAACAGTCAATCCGCGCATCTCATCACGTGGTTTGTTGAGCACGTTAACATGGAGACGTAGAGCTTGTGGAGGGTTCACGCTATTCTCCGGGGCGTCCACGCACAACTCACCATGTGCCCCACTGAGAGCAAGAACCACATTATAGTGACCATGAGGAGGTTACCCCATGTGACCCAACCCTCCCTAGCAACCGGGCTAATTTGGTTGCTTAGGAGACCTGGCTGGAGTCATTCAGCACCCCTGGATTCAAACTTGCGACTCCAGGGTTGGTAGTCAGCATCAATACTCGCTGAGCTACACAGGCCCCCGCAAATGTATGTTTTAATTTTTTAAGAACAAATTAGTGGTGTTACCCCATGAAAAACTCGCAGACACGATGTTAGGGTGTTGTGGGTTGTTGCTATGCAGTTGCTAAGGTGTTCTGTGTGGTTCCTATGGCATTACTAGGTGGTTGCTTAATGGCCCAAGACAAAAAAAAAAAAAAAAAGCCCTCAAATCTCTCTAATTTAAGTCAATATTTCTCAAACTGATTGAGTCTGAGGGAGAAATTACATTTGATTTGTCGTGTGCTATCAAAAATGTATATAATTTTAATGGTAAAAGAATTAAAAAATGTTACAGTAAAAAAAAGGTAAATTGGTTAACAGGTAGTTATCGTAACATATCGGTAAAAAATGATCATATACAGTATATATAAGACAATACATGTAAGTTTACAGTAAAATATCATAAAAAGTGTGATTTTACCATAGAATTAATGGTAAAAATGTATGTTATGTTTAACAAGAAAATACATGTACTTTTTACTGTAAACTATTATTAAATATATGGTGAAAAACAACCCAAAAGTTCATCATATTTTATGGGAGTTTTTATGTTTCTTCTTGTTTTTGATATTTTGTTTAAAAATTATTTTTAATGTCTCTACATGTGTATTAATTATTGTCCCTGGAAGGGCCACTTTTGATGAACTTTAAGTCATCATGTGGACTTCTGTAGTTACTGCGGTGATTAACAATACATTTTAAAGTGAAAGCAGATGTTTATAGTTCCAGAAGGTTAATATATCAAGTTCATATCATTTAATAATATAAACGGTAGTGAACTGTAAAATATACAGGCATCAGAATTACATCATGTAAAGCCTGAAACATGGTCACCGTATTTTTTTAACGGTAAATTTCTGGCAACCACCGGTAAAACATTATTTTACCATAATTTAATGGAATTTTTTTACAGTACCCTGATAGCACACGTACATCACTCAGATGTCAATTTCATGTTTGTGTTTACGTCATGAAGATGTATTTTTTTAGGTTGTTTGCTCATCTGCGCTACGACTATAAGGCATTTCCTCTCTGATGTCAATAAGACATTCAGCAGATGTCTTTGAGATGTTTATGATTTGAGTTGTTTGTAAATCTGATCTTTTAAAGATGTTTAGCTGATGTTAATTAGAATGCGATGTTTTCCAGATGTAACGCTTTTAAACAGACATCTTGGAGATATACATGTGCTATCTGGGATTGGAAGCTGACCTCCATGATGATTATTTTAAGTCCCACCTGATCTGCAAAACTACAGTCAGAAGAGAGAGAGAGAGACCTTATTTCAAAACTCAAGAGAGAGACAACTCCTGCCTGCAGGACATCCTTCCTCACAATGACGCACTAGAATCAGTCACATAGTGCAACCAGTTTAAGCCATTTCTATCACAGTTGAATGCATTAGATCAACAGTCACTTAAGAATGGCAGGTGACTCAGAGTTGACCTCCCTGGTTCACCAAAAACTGAAAAGTATGTCATTTATTTATTCACCCTATGTTGTTCCAAACCTGTATGCTGTTATTTCCATACAACAATATAGCCAGTAGCTGTTTAAACAAATTTCCCTGCTTTGACTGAGTAAATGAGGTAAACATCAGAAGATGACAAACGCTTGAAGAACACAGAAAGGTCAGTGCTGAAGCTCTTATCATCTACCGGCTTTGTGAAGGACCTGGCAGCCATGACAGATGCATTTGGTGAACTTCAGGGCCTATCATGTGGGTTGTTATGCTTTTCCTCTAATTAAATCTAAAAAGCAAACTTGACAACGGCATTCAGCATGAAATCCGTGAATCTGGTAATTATAACAAGATTAAAGTTCAAGGTTGTCATCATATTCATTTTAGAACATCACTGATGAATCAAAAAGACAATAAAGGTGTTGGTGTCATAATTGATAATGGCTATGTTTGGAAAAGCATGCTAACATAGTAATCTTACTAGTTCTGAAGCATGCAGTAGGCCTAGCCCCCTGGAAAAAAAAGGTCTAACCTATCCCTTAGGCTGAGGATAGGTACACTAGGCAAGGCAAGTTTATGTAGCCAAAGTGTTTGACATAAAGACAATACAATATACATTAAAAAAAATAATTTTTGTTTGTTTTTTAATTCAGATTAAGTCATTCATAAAAAATCTATTTAAACATTTTTACATTCAGAAAAAGGAAAAGAATACGAATAAAATGCTACAGTGCAATCAGTGAGTGCAGCACAGTGATCAGCATCAGTTAAACAGATGTGTTTTCAGTCTGGACTTGAACTATATTGTTGGAGCACATCTGACCTCTTCTGGGAGCTGGTTCCAGCTGCAGGTGGCATAATAACTAAACGCTGTTTCACCTTGTTTTGACTGAACCCTCTGTATTTTTAACTGACTTGTTCCTAATGATCTGAGAGGTCTGTTAGGTTTATATTCAACAAGCATATCTGAAATGTATTTAGGTCCTGGGCCATTGAGTGATTTATAAACCAATAAAGGTACCTTCAAATCAATTCTAAATGTAACTGGAAGCCAGTATAAAGACCTGAGGACTGGAATAATATACTGGTTCAGGTGACAATCCTTGCAGCTGCGAAATGGTCTTTTTGGGAAGGCCGGTGAGGAGTCACCTCTACTGCTAATGTATGCTATTGCTAGCATAAAACAGTAATGTGACTCAAAGCTATTATGTAAAACTGTAAAACTAATGTTAAGGTCACATATAAAATCACTTTGTGGCGACTTAATTGGGTCATTTTAAAATAACTCTATTCCACTATGTTTAAATTATGTGAACAAATGATGCTTTCTGACAAAGAATTAATGAGCTAAACCAATAGGGAAAAAATATGTTGATGCAACTTAATTGATTCATGTAAATCATGTAAATTCAAGGCATTTTTTCAGTGTTTCCTGTGCACAGAATTGTCATTAAATTGTACTTTTAATAAGATTAATGTAACCATTGTTGTACAGAACCTTATATCTCACATTGCTATTTCAAGTTTTATTCTATCAGTGATTGAATAATTAGTAATTGTGCCGTACTGGTCAGACATTTGCAGCATTATTATACATTCAAGCTAGTTTTGCAGACAGAGAGATACCGGGGAAAAAAATGTTGACCTGGATAAAGTGAGGAGACAGCAACTAAAACTAGGACAAAATGTGTGCAAGCAGTAAGATCAGAGAAAAAGAGTGAAGAAAGGGGAGACAGAGGCATAACAGAAAGGAGATGTGAGATTATTTTTGACTGAGAGCAGCAAAAGATTATGTCCAGCTCATTAAGGTATTCAAAAATACATTAATAATGCAGTTCACACAAAACATTTACAGTACACATCTTCTGTGATGTAAATGTTTTCAGTTTCCGAGTTCTATGTCATTTTTATATGTCTCACCAAAAGCTGAAATTCTTAAAAAAAAGAAAAGAAAACAAAGAAATGATGGCATAAGTAGTTTGGAATAATCCTTTATTTTTATTTATAATAAATAAAATAAGCAAGCAGTGAAACAATTTTCTTTTATATTTCTATAAATATTTGAAAAAACTTGATTCAACTTGATTAAATCAAAGTCAGGTGGTGTAACCAACATAGCCAATTTATTGTCAACTGACAAAAAACAAACAAACAAACAACAAAAAACAGAGGAGACCCGTTTAGACCCTCATGAATACTTGGGATAAAAAATAATAATAATAACAATAATAATATTAATAATATTATTTCGACATTTTTATGAAAAAGCATATTTTGGTAAAATGGAGTAACCATAAAAACTTTTAAAATTCGTAATTTTAAATATATGTATATATATATATATATATATATATATATATATATATATATATATATATATATATATATATATTATTATTATCGTTACTACTATTATTATTATTATAGACTCATTTTTTTTTTCGTTTCCTTTTTTTTTTTTAATGTATGTATTTATTTATTTATTTATGAAACCAACGTGTAAACGAAGAATACTTTTCTATGAACTTGGCACATTAAAGTATTTTAAAAAATATTTTTTGACCTTATTCGTCAACGACCCGTAAATGAAGTGCTGCTCTAGTGCTGCTTTGCCATTAATTAGCATGATAATGTCACAATGCAACGAATTTTGGGGTAAAATTTGTTAGATTCACCAAAACGTAGACTCGCGTCTGATGCGTGTAAAAAGCGCAGCGCGTGCACCCGATACAAACACCTGTCCGCTCCACTGCGCGCGCACCCACACCTATCGTCCTTCTCTGAACCCATCCAAGCCCGCACCTAAATTATGGGTTGCTCCTGGCTCTCTAGAGTCTTTGTGAGCACATGATCGCAGGAATGAAAGAATGGCCACTGGTTGAGCGCATCTGACATCCCCAAAGGAACCCTGGATGCTGCGAGACACAGACAGACGCGACGAGGAGCACCGCCATTCTTCCAACATCCAGGAGCGGCAACGCAACGAAGTAGGTCATTCACGCATAGATACGTATACGCATGCAGCCAGCCCCCCCCCCCCCCCCCCCCTTATAAACACACACACTGTACATCACCGATGACTGAACACACACACACACACATCGTGCATCACTTCGCAGCGTGCTCTCAGAGCGCAGCATCCTTGAGGAGCACAAAGAAGACCAGAGAACAATACAAAACCAGCCGAAGGAAACCAGGACTGTCCTCTTTCACAAATGCACAGAATGTAAAAGGTTTATAAGCAGGGGAAATAGAGCAAGAACAATGCAGAGTGTGTTTTGTTTAAAAGAGCATTGATCTACATCTCCACTGCGCAGTGACCTGACCCATCCTAAGTGTTGATAAAAGTCATTGTTTTTTTATCTTATAAAAAGGCATGCATTTTTGGAATCATAGTGGACAAGGAATGAATTCATAGCCACTACATCCTGATTCGGTGGAGAGAACTGGACACAGCGTTTGGATGCAGGAACATGAGGGCACGCAGCAGGGCACCAGCAGGTGAGTTCAAGAGTCTGCTCATCGCAGTGTGAAACTGAATCCTGACAAGTGGATTGGTTTCTTTTGTTTGAAGATGGTTCAGTTTTACCTGGTGTGGAGGAAAGGAACTTGCTGTGTTTTGTTTTGCACTGTTAGCGCCACTGTCAATTATTTATGAATTTTAAATGATGATAATGTTTTTTTTTTCAGAGTCAACAAAGCTGCATTGGAATGATTCTTAACATTTACAATATTACATTTACAATATACAGTATTACAGTACAGAAAATGTACAATAGGGAAAATAAAGTACAGTAAAAAAAACAAAATAAAAATGAAAACAAAGGATAAAAATAAAATGGGAATTATTTAGAACCAAATTTTTTATGATTAGCCTAATACTGTATGTGTGCAATGCTGACAGATATGTCTCCATAAGTGAGCTGCACTAACATGGTGGATGTAAAGTATATATTTTTGATCATAAGAAAAGACCATCAGGTATGAAAAAGATGTGTGAAATTAAGTAACATGACCAGTGAAGTAGGGCTACAATCTACACTCAATCAACACTCAATACCCCATTATGACAAAGAAAAAAACAAAAACAGGATTTTTAGATTTCTTTATTGCAAATGTATAAAAAATAAAAACTTAAATATCACATTGACATAAGACCCTTTCTATGATATATATATATATACACAGTATACACACAAACCATTCTCATAACTGTAATGCATAAAAAAAAATCTAATTGTTACTATTATCTATAAAAATGAAAAATCATACTGCCATTTATAAATCATGGTATTATTTGTTTTACTACTGCCTTTAATGTATGCTGAACTCAATAAGAAACTACTGTAGTGCAGTATGTGAAACTAATGACAATCTGCATTGAGAATAATTAGAATTTGTCTTGAAAATAACATTATAATAACAAATAACATTAACAATGCAAAAAATTCTTAATTTTCTTATTGAGGGATAGTTCACCCAAATATGAAAATTCTCTCATCATTTACTCACTCTCATGCCATCCCAGATGTGTATGACTTCCTGTCTTCTGCAGAACACAAATGAAGCTTGTGATGATTTGATAGGTGTGGGTGAGATCACTAT
Source organism: Myxocyprinus asiaticus (assembly GCF_019703515.2). NCBI lineage: Eukaryota > Metazoa > Chordata > Actinopteri > Cypriniformes > Catostomidae > Myxocyprinus > Myxocyprinus asiaticus. The sequence goes on from NC_059387.1 coordinate 32,639,170, forward strand.
TTAAGTCATTTTTTACTGTAAATCTCCAATTTTACTTTCACATTCTTCTTTTGTTTTTGCCTATTCACATTCTTCATGTATATCACCACCTACTGGGAAGGGAGGAGAATTTATAGTAAAGAAACCAAACGCAGAAACACCATGGCAGATGTAGATATAAAAGAATACCCATTTTTCTACCACGGCTGGCAACTGAAGCTTTAACAATCATCTTAACCTACGTCACTTTAAAGCCAGCAGGGTAAAGGCTATACTAGCTAATATATTTGGTGTATCAAAGAGCCAACCGGCAACTGCTGCTTAAAGCGTCGTTATGTTATGATACGTGACGGTTATGTTAGCCACATTTTTTTCCATTTTGCCAGATAATGTGTACTTTGTGTATGCCAAAAATGTGGGGGATATGCTTTTAGTGAATTTTCACAAATTGATTTGTTTGAGAATACATGAAAATATACTGTTATAAGGGGGCCTGGGTGACTACCACCCCTGGAGTTCGCGAGTTCGAATCCAGGCATGCTGAGTGACTACAGCCAGGTCTCCTATGCAACCAAATGGCCCGGTTGCTAGGGAGGGTAGAGTCACATGGGGTAACCTCCTCGTGGTCGCTATAATGTGGTTCGCTCTCGGTGGGGCGCGTGGCGAGTTGTGCGTGGATGCCACAGTGGAATAGCGTGAAGCCTCCACACGCACTGTCGCCGCGGTAATGTGCTCAACAAGCCACATGATAAGATGTGCGGGTTGACGGTCTCAGACGCGGAGCCAACTGACATTCGTCCTCCACCACCTGGATTGAGGCGAATCACTACGCCACCACGAGGACTTAGAGTGCACTGGGAATTTTGCATTCCAAATTGTGGAGAAAAAGGGGAGGAAAAAAAAAAAATAATATATATATATATATATATATATATATATATATATATATATATATATATATATATATATATATATACTGTTATGGTTTACTTTTTGTTCATTTGATTTAGTTGAGTTAGTTTGGCCGCAGCTGAATTTAGGTGAATTTCTGTAATCGAAATATGGCAACAGTACCTAATTTTTCCGCTTGGGGCGAGCAATTTGGGTACAGCTTTTCTAGCACATTAAATCGTCTACATGCAAACCAACCAATGAGAATGTGGAACAATGACGCAGATTCATAGCAATAGAGCGTAAGCGCCAAAGCTACTGTGGATCCGTTTGCCTGAATCCCTCCATAACTGAAACAGATTGCAGAAAACTATCGTTGTTTGGCAGTGGAATAATATTTATTATGTAAATAAGATTTATGTTACGCCTCAAATTACAATAAAATGTATATTAATGTTAATACTAATAAGTAAATCCCCTCACTCATTCTCTTGAATGGCTCGGGTATGCAGAGCATTCGCAGCTTATATAGACCGCAAGCCACTGGTAAATAGTCTCATAGTCTCACCCACACCTGTCATTTAGCTTCTGATGACATTGATTTAAACACTGGAGTCATTTGGATTACTTTTATGCTGCTTTTAAGTGCTTTTTGGAGCTTCAAAGTTCTGGTCACCATTCACTTGCCTTGTATGGACCATCAGTGCTGAGATATTCTTCATTTGTGTTCTGCAAAAGAAAGAAAGTCATCTGGGATGACATGAGTGTGAGTAAATGATGAGAGAATTTTCATTTTTGGGTGAACTATACCTTTGAGTATATATAATTATAATTTCTTGCTTTTTATTTTTTGTTTTGCAGTGAAGTATGACCCAGACATGTTTTTGTGAGATTTACCCAGAAGTTTTTATTCACAGCTAGAGAATTAAACTCAATTTTTCTTCGATTGTGTGGTTAAAAAGCCGTGAGAGGCAAGAGAGAAAAAATTGCTGGTTCAATGCAGTACAAATTAAAATCTATGATAAACCTAGCTCAGTAAAAATAGGAATGCTCACAAATCAATTTCTCATCGGTTTCTCAGTTGGAGGCTAAACTGGACAGGAGGTTCCCTGTGTCCAGAACCAAGAACCCCTGGGAGGTCACCATAAGATCATCTAAACCCTGGCATCTTAATCCGAGACAGTCACTATTTTTGTTGTTTTTGAGGGTCTTGTTTAGCCCAAGCACGACATGCTGTCACTTTGCATGATGCATGATGATTCTAGGTCACAGTTTTATTCCCGTGAGCTGTTCTAGACATCAGGACTGTGATTCTGTTAGTGGCTTTTCTTGTTGTTTACTGAAATATTTACGATGGCTTGACTGCTTCATCTAAGAGCATGTAGTCAGGTACATGACTAGGGAACAGCAGGGTAGAGTGTAGAGGGCTGACAACAGGAATCGAAAAGGAGGACACAGAGAAATAGACATGCAAACCGATAGGAAAGAAAAATGACAAATGAGAGCTTGTTTATATCTCTAATATTTCTTAAAGATAGAATGGAGTATGAATAGAGACTTTTGCTTAAGTCTCCTGCTGATTTTTCTCTTAAGAATAACACCACTGTAATCTCACGTGCCTCCTTTTAGAGTTTCAGAAGAGATCTCAACAATGTTCCAAGCTAATATATTAAATGGAAAGTAAAGCAAGAATTTATGGTGATTTTCTCCTAAGAAAAGGACCGTAGTAAAGCTAAAATTTTAGAAAAGATTTCAACATAATCTTAAACTGCTCAGATTTGCCAAGATAGTTTGTATCGAAAGCCCTCTTGACATTTAATCATATGAATTATAAATGTCTACAATCCAGTTTTCACTAAATAAAATACTAATACTTGATATCAGCAATGTAATTACTAGTGAAAATGCTAATTCTTGATATCAATAAATACAATTGCACTAGTAAAAGTGTTAATTCTTGATATAAAAAAAATGTAATTACTCACGGGAATACCCAATCTTGAAATCAAAAATGGAATTTTAAAAAACATAATTAATGATATCTGTAACTGCATTTTCACTAGTAGAATTGATCACAATGATCTGTCGTCAATCACTCCTGTTCAAAACGCATTTAAAGATATCTATAATTAATTTCTTACTTGTTAAAATTCAGATATTACATGTCAGCTAGATACTTTTTGCTAGTAAAAACAATAGTTTTTAATATAAATGATTACATTACGAGTACACATACTAGTACACATATGAATGGCTGATATCAACAAAAACTAGTAAAAAATAATAACAGCTACTTTGTTACTCCGACTAGAAAAAATGCTAATTTTTGATAATGTTAATTTGGTTTTCACAAGTGGCAATGTTAATTTCAGATAACTATAATGTGATTGTAACTAGTAAGAAAGCATTTTAAGATATCTTTAATTACTCCTCAATTTACTGATATCTGAAATTAATTTTCAGATATCTAAAATACCAAATCTAAGATGCTGAAATACATTCACAGATATACAGTTGTGCTCAAAATTTTGCTTACCCTGGCAGAAATTGTGAAATTTTGGCATTGATTTTGAAAATATGACTGATCATGCAAAAAAAAACTTCTTTTATTTAAGGATAGTGATCATATGAAGCCATTTATCATCACATAGTTGTTTGGCTCCTTTTTAAATCATAATGATAACAGAAATCACCCAAATGGCCCTGATCAAAAGTTTACATACCCTTGAATGTTTGGCCTTGTTACAGACACACAAGGTGACACACACAGCTTTAAATGGCAATTAAAGGTTAATTTCCCACACCTGTGGCTTTTTAAATTGCAATTAGTGTCTGTGTATAAATGGTCATGCAAACGTTTGAGTAAAAAATGAACATTTTCATTTTTTTTTTTTTGAATTTAGCAACTGATATTTGTACTAGCAACAATGTAATTAATGATACCAAAATTTTTCATTTTTACTAGCAATGTATAGCTATACACTCTTACTGTAAGTGTTCAATTGTCACATTTTAATTATGGAGGAATCTTTGGAGAAATACTTGAGACAAAGTCAAAATTTCCATCAAATGTAACTAAGAACTCTTGAGGCTTTTGAATTTTAAAAGAGCAGTCTATAAAAAATAATTAAAAAAAGCCATGGCAATCCAATGACAATCAATTAAACACTTTGCAAGCATTTATAAATGTGTGTTTTTATGTTAGTGGCTGTTTGCGAGTGTGTGTATGTGTAATATAATGTGTGTGTGTGTGTGTGTTTGCATGTCACAGTGCCCAGGTGGGGGTACTTCCAGTGGGGCGGGGCAGCAGTACGGGCGGTGTCCCGGTTGAGGACATGAAGACACTATCAATCACCTCTCTCTCCGCCTCCGAGGTAGAACAGCAGTATGAGCTGATTGCGCCTCTTGGGAAGGGCACCTACGGAAAAGTTGACCTGGTGGTGCACCGGACACGGGGTGAGTATGTATAAGTGTGATGTGGCTTAATGGTTGAAGATCTGGGCTAGTGGCTGAAATGTTGTGGGGTGCATTGTGACACCTTAGCATTCTGCCTAACATCATCTTTTGCATTTTTGCACATAAGAAATTAAGTCCTATAGGTTAAGAACGATATTAAGGTGAGCAAATGATGACAGAATTTGCCAATTTGCACACTGTGCACAGTATAGATAAAGGAATACTGCAAAAACAATATAGGATGAGTAGACACTTTGTATAAGAAAGTACTAAATGAATCTGCTAAATAAAGAATCATGTAGTTTGTATTTGTATTATAAATTAAATATCAATACACGCCTTTCACAGGATTTAGGGGGTGACTCATCATTTAGATTCATACATTTGTGTATGTTTGTGTGTGTGTGTGTGTGTGTGTATGTGCGTGTGTCTTTTGCAGGCACGAAGCTCGCTCTGAAGTATGTTAGTAAGAACAAGACAAAGTTGCGCAGTTTTCTGCGTGAATACAGCCTGACTGCTGCGCTGGGCTGCAGTCCGTTCCTCATTAAAGTTCTGAACATTCTGTTCGAGACGGAGGACAGCTATGTGTTTGGCCAGGAGTATGCACCTGCGGGAGATCTGTTTGACATCATACCACCTCAGGTATTATGTCATAACCATGACATCAAAGCATATATTAATATTAACACTATCCACAGTTTTCCTGAGCAACCACTGGGCAGTGCCATGATGATTCTAATTGCCGCTGAATTGTTTTCTGGTTCTGTTCTCCATAAGATGCAAAAAACTACCGAAACAAGTGGGGTATTATCAGAGGACTCCCTTGGCTTTTCAGGGATACCAAATGTTTGAGAGTTTGGCCATGACAACTTCTTCTCCTTCGTCTATAAATATGGATTGAAATATATCACAATTAAATTCAGCACATCAAATACAATATGAATAAAAAACTTTTTCATATGTATTTTATGCACCAAACACAATATTGACATTTAAACAGGGAAATTGTAAAACTTTTTTTGCTGGGTCTCAGGAACTTACGGTAAGATGACATCATCATAGCTTGTAATGTAAAATAATGAGATCTTTATAATGGCAGAGCAGGCTGTATATACGAAAATACACAGAAATTTTAGTGCACACTTTAAATATATCTTATAAAAAGTATATGTCAGAATTTTCAAAGCTCTCTGAATTTGGTTTTATTTTTATAGTGGGCATGAATGGAATGTAATGGTGATTGAGAGATATTCCTCAAAAACCTATTGTATCATATTTGATACATGCTTTTTCAATAAAATAATTTTTAACCAAGCATAAGTTGCTTATATTCAGCAAATACTCATTTTAAAATATTAGTAACAATATAATCATTACTGTCACTTTTACTTTATTAAAATAAGATATCATTTATCCCAACATCAGAGTCATTTTTTGCAGAAGTCTGCTGCCATTTTAAATAGATCGATATAAACATCGAAACCACTTTTTTCCCACAAATAACCACTAGATGGTGCCATAAACATGTGAAACTTACATACCATTGTTCTTTTGCAATTTAGCTTGAACAGAGAGTGAGACAGGAGCCATCAAACATTGTGTATCATATCTGATACATACGACATTATAGGATTAACACCATATTTTAACACCATGGTCTTATGCAATTAGCATTAAAACTATGGCTTCCACCAAAAAAAACCACAAAAAAAACCATGGTTACTACACTAAAACTGTGGTTAATTTTACCTGGATCAAACCTTTCTCTAAACTCTCCAACTTTCATTGTGACCAAATCACTGTGAGAAAATCAACATTTATATTAATTTGTATATATTATTAAAAGTTGCATTGAAGTAAATATTATGAGTGGAGACAGGAAAAGGATGGGAAAAGTGGGACAAAAGACTGTTTCGAACCTGGGACTTCCACACAAAAAAAGCACATGCACACTGTCGTTACACCCCACTCCACTTCAGCAACACAAGGGGTGCAGTTTGTCTTCAATTTCTGTATTTCCACCAGGCTGTTGGAGTGCAAATAGCCATGCTGTGTGGCAGGTGCTATTTACCTAGTGCAAATAGTCATTCCAATATTTTTTGTGAAATATGGACAAAAAAAATGACCTGTACATGTGTTGCTGAGATTTTCCCTATCAGTATCTAACCTTTGACTATGGAAAACTAGGTTGACCAAGGTCAGCTGCAGTTGGCTACCTAATCCCTAATTCACGATGAGACTGAGTGCTGTATAATTATAATATATACTCTCAATATCCCCTCCCCTTTGTCATACTGTATGCTGATTTGTCCTAAACACCATGTTCCTTTTGTTTGTGTTTTTCTTTCTCATCTCAGGCTGGTTTGCCGGAGGAAATGGTCAAACGTTGCGTTCAGCAGCTGGGTTTAGCTTTGGACTTCATGCACAGTAAAAGTCTCGTCCATCGAGATGTGAAGCCAGAAAATGTTCTCCTTTTCGACCGCGAATGTCGACGTGTCAAATTGGCTGATTTAGGAATGACACGCCGGGCGGGCAGCAGAATCAAACGGATCAGCGGTACCATCCCCTACACCGCGGCCGAGGTGTGCCAGGCCTTGGTATCGGAGGGTATTGTTGTGGCAACGACCCAGGACGTGTGGGCATTTGGAGTTCTGCTGTTCTGCATGCTTACGGGAAACTTTCCTTGGGAAGCCGCGTTGCCTAGCGATGCATTCTTTTCAGAATTTCAGCACTGGCAGCAGGGGGCGTGTCCGCCCGGCATCGTACCGTCCCAGTGGCGGCGCTTTTCTGACAATGCACTACGTATGTTCAGCCGGCTGTTGGCGCTGGAGCCAGAGCGGCGCTGTGGCGTTAAAGAGGTGTTTTACTTCCTGAAATATGACCTACTGAATCATCATCGCCATAGAGCTTCCTGCCGGGCATCGAGAGGAGCTTCGACGCGTTACTCCACCCACAGACATGCCGAGCCCTCCCCTCCTTCAGGCACATCCTGTCTACGCCCCACCCCCCTCAAACGTAGCATCCTATCCGAGCCACATTCTTCTAGGGAGGATACATCCAAAAGTCCATCTCCAAACCGTCAAGACAAGAGTAAAATTATGATGACCACTCCCATTGAAATTTGCGTATGAAGCCAATACCGTGGGTCTTAAGTATGGTTTTCAATGGATGACCTGAGGTTTTTCAAACAAAACGGTAGCAATTTAACTTTAACTGGGAAAAAAAGCCCTTCCCATGTTTACTAGACGGCAAGAACGACAACAGGCTCCATATTTGGGAGTCTATGGCACATAAACTGACATAAATGTGGGTCCTAAAAACTCTCTAAACTATTACCTGGTGACTCTGAAACTCTGCTGACTTAGGATTTTAAAATATGAATAGGAAATGCAAACAATCTTTGTAGATTTGTCACTTAAGCTCTAGCGATTTATCCAGAAGTTTCACAAGAAAAAAAGAAGTTAAACATTACCGCTTTAATTTTAAAGGAAGAGTTCACCCAAAAATGAAAATTCTGTCATCATGTACTCACCCTCATGTCTTTTCCTTAAGAAATACTGGGGCCTCCAAAAAAAAAAAAAAAAAGGATAATTAAAGCTGCAATCAGCAATGCAGATTCCTCCTCAAAACTGCAAATTATGTAAAAAAATTGACATGGTAGAGACACGTACTTCACGCATGTACACAACATTTCATTAATTTGTTATTAAACATTGCAAGAGTCTTCATATGAACTGGTGATTGAATCAAAGTATCAGTTTTATGACTAGCGGATTTGTAAAGCATTATTTTAGCATTAGCGATAAATAAAAGTAAACTGTAATTCTGTCATCTTTCGACATATCAAGGTGACATTTTGCACAGTACTTCAGCGTGATGTCATCTTGAAGCCTGTTAGGTTGGAAAAAACATTAGTCAAAATGGCATTAGATTTTTTGGACATATGGATATTGAGACAATGTGGACATTTACATAAATGCGCACCTTTCAGCCATTTTGTATTGTATTCATTTTTGCTAAATATCAGATTGAAAGACATGTATCTTACACATACATCAGTTGGAGCTACGGTTCAGGAGGAGGAGATTTTTGTAGTTTTGGACAAATTTTTATTGTACAGGAAAATCCATCACGGCGGACTTTATGGGTTCTAGAGGCTTTTTTGTTCCTCATGAGAAATGAGGCATATATACCAGGTTTCAGAAATTTTGGACTTATGGGGTGGAAATGGCATCACTTTGAAAATGGACAAATTGTGGCGCTGCCTGTAGCGCCACCTATAGGCTCACTTGGGCCATTTTTGGTGTGGTAGATACTCGTGGCCTGTAGTATCAATGTGCCAAATTTCAAAACTTTTTACCAAGGAGATCTTGAGCTATACTGGAGGAATCCTAATTAAAGTAGTCCATCCAACTTGTAAGCTACATTTGAAGTCTTCTGAAGCCAAACGATAGTTTAGTGGGAGGAAAAGACAAAAATCTATGAAAATCTAATTCATGCTTACGTTCATGTAAGGACGTGTTGCGCCAGTTTAAATATCAATTATGTCAAATTGTTGACAACATTTAGAGTTGAATGAGGTTTTCAGTCTCAAATTTAGGCCTTTTCCTTACACAAAGCCATTATATGGCTTCAGAAGACTTGGAATGTAGTCTTCTATCTATTATATTGTACTTTGTCATTTTTGGAGCTTTTTTTCAATGGAACAAAGAAAATCATATGGGTCTAGAATTACAAGAGGGAAGAAAAGATGGCAGAATTTTCATTTTTGAGTGAACTAACCCTTTTTTTAATGTGATGTAGCTTCCAGTTCTTAGTTTTTAGTGAATTGAAACCAAAAAGTTCCCTGATGACCGAAAGGTATTTTCCACATCATCTTTTCTTTGTGGAGGCTTATCATCACGTGACTTTCAATCCAGCTTATGATAGAATCATACATGTACATGCACCAACAGAAGATTAAGATATATTTGATACTGGATTTTTCTCTCTCTGTTTTGTTTTAAGAGACTAAAGTTTAAAACAAAACTCAATGCCACGTTGATTTGGAGACATCACTGCCTACTTGTTGAACTTTTGAAAGACACAGATACACAGAAAGACATTCTTCTAAGCTTCCTTTGCTGTATGTATAGAATTTGTTTTAGGAATAATGGCAGTCTCCGTATATTACAGGGAATTTATTATGTGTTTGTAATTGCTGTGTGTATTCAAGCACTAACTTTCTACGAGATCTTTGAAGAAATGCATCAGGAGCATTAATTTTCGTGGGAGGGTTTCAGAGTAGCTCAACTGAGACCTGTTTTCTGTGTTGTCATATAATGGGACAATTAGGTGAGGAAAGCTTCAAGGGACTGTTCAAAAACACAAGAACATCTGCTCTCTAGAACATTGTGACTCTGTTTTGTCAGGTATAGTGCTAACTTGTAGATTATTTTATATCAGAGAACAAACAATTAATTAACTAACTTGAACAGAGATTATTATAGTTTTAAAGGATCCGCAATGGTTCACCCAAAAATGAAAATTCTCTGATTTACTGTCATCATGAGGGTGAGTAAATAATGACAGCATTTTCATTTTGGGATAAACTATTTCTTTATTTAAGTGTATGTTTACATAGAAGGAATGTAAGATATTAATTTAGGTGGTAGGGAACTGCTAAAGTCTTCAAATATTTTAGGATACTTCTGTTGCAAATGAGCACAAGTATTTTCTCATCAACAACAAAGTCAGAGGTCAGATTACAAGACATACTACACACAATGTAAAAACATTGAAGGGATGCTCTGTTATGAAAAATAACAATCATAATGGTTTATTAGTGATGGATTTTGTTATTTGTTAAAAGACTGTTTGTATGGTTATATTACAAAGTGTTCAAAGAACATTGGAATATCCACTTAAAGAAACAATAGTTGGTGTTTTTTAATGATTATATATATATATATATATATATATATATATATATATATATATATATATATATATATATATATATATATATATATATATAAATTGGATGTTATTGAGCTGCTGTAAGAATTTTGTCGTAGATTGTTCTGACTGATAAACAGCTAATTAAACAGCTTAAATGCACAGCAAATTGCCTTTACCTGTGTTTTTATTAGCTATATGACCAGTCCTTTAAAAAAAGGTTAAAAATAATGCAGAATGGCTCTATTTGTCAGCTGTATCAACTAATTTGTTGAACCACCAACTATTTATCCATAACATGCCTTCAGGATGTAACTACTTTTACTGGCCATAACAACTTATTTCTTACAAGAGTGGTTAAAAAATAAATAAAAATAAAAATAAACAATAATTGTGATACATAGATTTTTTCTGCTTGTTTTATCTAGACTATTATTTTTTCTGAAACTGTCACTCTGAATGAACTGATGTTGTAATGTGCATCAGTCAAAAAAACAAAAAACAAACAAACAAAAAAACAGAGAAAGCAACAGGTTACGTGAGAGTAACATAAGGTTTATTACATTCTGTAGCTTTCTATTGTGCAATATTACAGTGTATGCTGCATTGCTACATAATGAGCTATATTTATATTTAGAGACATTATAAGGGGAGGAGATAGAGCACTCATGTAAATATGAATGGGAGAAATTGTTACGCTAAATATGCCGGCTGTAGTCCAGCCTTACATTAAAAAGAGACAATCGCATTTTTGATACAGTTACTGTTTGTTTACTCTAGAACATGCACATTATCTAGATCAGCCTTAAAAATACCTTTTATATTAGCTTGATTTGATTCGTTTGTTGCGCAGTTGTCAGATTTATGTTATTTGAACGTAATCTTAAAAATCTCCCCACTTTCTCCACTGAAGTAGAGAAGCTGTATTTGTATGACTTTAAATAGCTGTCTGTAGGTATTATGAACTTGGCCACCAAGTGAACTGACTTGCCTTAGGGACTTTGACAATAGTGTATTGCGTTACAATGAGATAATGTAAATATTTACTATGTTACACTGAGGTCCTGTAAAATTTAAAAATAAGGTTATTTAAATAATTACAGCATCACACTGATGTAATGTAAATGTTTTCAGGATTATAGGAAGATAATGTAAAATATTTACAGCATTACAGGCAGTAAAAGTTTACAGTGTTACAGGGAGGTAATGTAAATATTTACAGCATGACACTGATGAAATGTAAATATTTACAGGATTACAGGGAGGTTATGTCAATATTTACAGCCTTTCTGTGAAGTAAATACTTATAGCTTTATAATGTATTGACAGTAATTATGAGGCTTTGTTCCCTTCCATTCAATTCAGAATTCCCAGATCCATGTCTGTTTAGAGGATACTGATTGTCTTCCAGGTGGATGACAAGCTCAGAACCACATCAATGAAGATGCATACTGTAGACACAAGAGGCCCTAAGAGCTTTAGCCAGATCAATAGCGTCATTTACAACCTATTCCTTATTGAAGAGAATGACATCTCATGACATTATAACATTTCACCTGTCTTTGTCAATATCTCATGTGTTTTAATATATATATATATATCCTGGGCAAAAAAGAAAAAAAGAAAGAAAGAAAAAATGCGCCAAGGCCAAAATGGCAAAACCTTTTAGTGGTCTTAACAACAAATCATTGGTCTGGAAATTAGCAAGAATTGAACAAATAGATTTTTGTTTTGTTTTTTGCCCAGGTGTGTGTATATACTGTATGTGTATATATATATATATATATATATATATATATATATATATATATATATATATATATATATATATATATATATATATATATATATATACATACACAGTATATACAGTACATATGTTTACATATAATGTATGTGATATGTATGGATAACTGCCTCTCTTTCTCGCATGCTATTTCTCTGGCCATTTTTTCTTGTTACTTAATTCATTTTTTTCCCTACTTTGCTGTGCATCATCTTTTACTGTTAATCTGAAGGTCACTAAAACTGGGTCTCTCTCTCTGTCTCTCTCTGATATAAAACGCTAATGAGTTGTTTCAGAGAGTAAATTAATAAATGCACAATTAGACTGCAGGGAGTTTTGAGGGGAGCTATAAAAGCTAAGTAGACGCTACCAGCCAGACAAAGTGAGAAAGTGTTATATAAAGTGTGTGTGTGTGGGTGGGTTTGGGTGGTTTACGAGGACATTTTTTTAGGTTACAAACTGGTAATTACAAGGGTATTATGCTATAAATGTGGTTTATGAGGACATTTCCCCATAATTCAAATACTAAATTTTTTTTTAAATGCCTAACCCTCACAAATGTTTTTATGAGGGTTAGGGGATAGAATCTATAGTTCATACAATATAAAAATAATTATGTCAATGGAGAGTCATCATAATGATAGCCGCACCAACATGTGTGTGGTGTGTGTGGTGTGTGTGTGTGTGTGTGTGTGTGTGTGTGTGTAGCCGGTAATGTTCGGGAGCTCTTTAAGTTGTGGAGATAAGGGGTGTTCTGATTCAGTCACAAGGGAGTTCAACAGAAAAAAGAATGAAAGAACGAAGAAAATGATTGAAGTGAACAAAAAGAGGGCAAAATGCAGATAAGGCAAGAGGACCTTGTTTCAAATCCTTCAAATATCCCACAGTGATGAAATGCATACAAATGGGGACTAAAGCAGCAGGGAGGGTTTTTTTCATCTCTCTGGGGGGTTTTCTATAACTGGTCAGAACAATTTACCATGTACTTTCTGTCAGCTTAAACCATGTCGTCCTGGAGATGTCTTCTGTAATCCTGAATGTCTTTTCCACCCTACAGTTTCTAGTCTTTGCCAGCAAATATGACTGGCTTTTTTGCTTAGGTGAATATCATGACAACATCACATTTTCCCAAAATAATCAAAAGAAAAATATTGTGACATTGTTTTCATGACAATGAAGTTCATTTTCCTCAGTAAAAACACTCTAATACCATATTTTAATAATCTAATCTAAATATTTACATCATCATAGTGAAGTAATGTAAATATGTACAGCATCACAGTGAAGTAATGTAAATATTTACAGCATCACAGTAAAGTAAATTTTTACAAAATCGCAGTGATGTAAACTATATACAGCATAACAGTGATATAATGTAAATATTTACAGCATCATAGTGAGGTAATGTAAATATTTAAAGCATCACAGTTAAGCAATTTAAATATTTACAGCTTTACAGTGTGGTACTGTAAATATTTACAGCATCACTTTGAGTTAATGTACATATTTACAGCATCACAGTGAGGTAATGTAATTATTTACAGCATCACAGTGAAGCAATGTAAATATTTGCGGCATCACAGTGGAGTAATGTAAATATTTGCGGCATCACAGTGGAGTAATGTAATATTTGCGACATCATATTGAAGTAGTGTAAATATTTACAGCATCACAGTGAGGTAATGTCAACTATTTACAGCATCACAGTGAATTAAGGTAAATATTTATGGCATCACAGTGAAGTAATGTTAATATTTACATCATCAGAGTGAAGTAAGGTAAACATTTACAACATCACAGTAAAGCTATTTAAATATTTACAGCTTTACAATGCGGTATTGTAAATATTTACAGCATCACAGTGAATTAATGTAAATATTTATGGCATCACAGTGAAGTAATGTTAATATTTACATCATCAGAGTGAAGTAATGTAAACATTTACAACATCACAGTAAAGCTATTTAAATATTTACAGCTTTACAATGCGGTATTGTAAATATTTACAGCATCACAGTGAATTAATGTAAATATTTATGGCATCACAGTGAAGTAATGTAAATATTTACAGAATCACAGTGAGGTAATGTAAACTATTTACAGCATCACAGTGAATTAATGTAAATATTTACGTCGTCACAGTGATGTAAATATTTGCGGCATCACAATGAAGTAGTGTAAATACTTACAGCATCACAGTGAAGTAAATATTTAGAGCATCACAGTGAAGTAAATATTTACAACATCACAGTGAGTTAATGTAAACTATTTACAGCATCACACTGATGTAATGTACATATTTACAGCATCACAGTAAAGTTATATAAATATTTACAGCATCACAGTGAAGTAATGTAAATATTTACAGCATCACAGTGAAGTAATGTAAATATTTACATAATCACAGTGAAGTAATGTGAATATTTACAGCATCAGAGTGAAGTAATGTAAATATGTACAGAATCGCAGTGAAGTAATGTAAATATTTACAGAATCACAGCAAAATAATGTAAATATTTACAGAATCACAGTGAAGTAATGTAAATATTTACAGCATCAGAGTGAAGTAATGTAAATATGTACAGAATCGCAGTGAAGTAATGTAAACATTTACAGAACCGCAGTGAAGTAATGTAAGCATTTACAGAACCGCAGTGAAGTAATGTAAATATTTACAGAATCGCAGTGAAGTAATGTAAATATTTACAGAATCACAGTGAAGTCGTGTAAATATTTACAGAATCACAGTGAAGTAATGTAAATATTTACAGCAACAGAGTGAAGTAATGTAAATATTTACAGCAACAGAGTGAGGTAATGTAAATATTTACAGCAACAGAGTGAAGTAATGTAAATATTTACAGAATCACAGTGAAGTAATGTAAACATTTACAGAACCGCAGTGAAGTAATGTAAATATTTACAGCATCACAGTGAAGTAATGTAAATATTTACAGAATCACAGTGAAGTCATGTAAATATTTACAGCAATCACAGTGAAGTCATGTAAATATTTACAGAATCACAGTGAAGTCGTGTAAATATTTACAGAATCACAGTGAAGTCATGTAAATATTTACAGAAACACAGTGAAGTTGTGTAAATATTTACAGAATCACAGTGAAGTCATGTAAATATTTACAGAATCACAGTGAAGTCATGTAAATATTTACAGCATCACAGTGGAGTCATGTAAATATTTACAGAATCACAGTGAAGTCATGTAAATATTTACAGCATCACAGTGATCATGTAAATATTTACAGAATCACAGTGAAGTCATGTAAATATGAAAAGTTAAAAAAAATATAAAATGAAAAGTCTTATCAGATTGTCCTCAAAGTGAATTACCACCAAATCTTTTTGTAACATTTTGTTCACAGTGTGAAGGAACAGAATGCATTTAATACTTTATTGAACAGCTGAATATTAAAGTTTAATTCTTTTATTAATCCAGTTACTCAAAGTCATGGCCGTGCAGTAATTTGAGAAACCGTTGCTATTGATTGATTGCAAAAAGTAAGACAAAGGGTAAAAAAAGGTTCTTTGTGTCTTACACAATCAATCACACACACAACATTTCTGTGACCTTTGAGAGATTTTTGTTCAAAGGCATTTAGTCTTCATCACTCACAGCTATCTGTGCGGGTAATTAACTTTTCAGCCCAACACAGACGTACACAAAGACACATTATGCAACTTAATCAAAGTAATTAAAAGTCTGCTAATGTTTTCTGCTCATGCTGTATTCGCAAGAGACCAAAACTGACACACACAGTCACACATTACCATGTGGTAGATGGAAAAGTTGTTAATCTCAATTTTGCTTCTTTATAATATCTGATATTCCACCTCACAAGCGACTCATACTCAAGCAATCTAGACTTAACCACACACAACTTTGATTCTGCTATGTTGTGATTTGTGTGCTAACAATTTTATGGCACAGATGTAACTCTTTCATAGCTAATGAGACTTCATTTCACTGATGTTTCTTCTAAAATTCCTTAGGAGAAATAAAAAGGGACATAAATGATAAACCATTGTTGACAGAGTAAAAATGTAAAGCTATATTAATGTGGATAGAATAGCTCAGGTAATTTGTTATGAAATGTTTGAGTTCATATTCACGTCATTTTGATTGCAGATTTTCTTGATTGCAGCAATTCAGAGCACAGTTTGAGAAATGGTACCATGGTAATTCCATGCTTTTTGGATTCTACCATATGGTGTTGTGTGATGGTATATATCATATCAAAGTACCATGGTTTAACCATCTGATACCATTTCTGCACTATGCTACCACCGGATTGGTGAACAGCACACAATAATGCAATAGAGCTTGATATTTTCACTTTTTATTATGTGCACACATACAGGCATGCCTGACTGTGACCACGCACACTTTAAATCTGGGAGTGAGTCTAATTTCCATGGCAACCACTGCAGGCAACTTTTTGTTTTGGTTCACAGATTTATTTAATAATAATCTCACTTTCCAGTCTACTTTACATTTCTCATTTTTTGGCTGTGCTGTCTCGGTGGACTGAGCAAAATCTCATATTTTCAATGTAAATAGTGATGAACCTGTTCACAGCACAGGTCAACACCACCTGATACACACACACACCCTTACAAAAATTGAGAGTGAACTTGCTGAACTCATTATTTTCACATGCAAATGAGTTTTTTGGCAAACTCTTCATTGTCGCCAAAGGTTTGCTGCAGGTGCACCACTACCACTGAAGAGCTGCAAATGTCTGGCAAACATTTGCAGCGAATTGCAAGCTCATTTGCATGTGAAAATAATGAGTGGGAAATTTGTGGCAAATTGCAGCAAGTTTGCGGCAAGTTTGTCAGAACACTAGATCACACATGTAACTGAAAATCTTGAACTTTCTTTTAAATTAGAGGTGCTTGAAAAGGCAATCATCACTATTACTATTGCTTAGACTTAGACCAGAAACATAGGCCCAGGCTACTACAAGTATGTGCATGCAGATGCCAGCGCTTGGTGAACACATTATCAACACGTGGTCCGGATGAACATGCTTAACATGCGTTCTTACATTAATGTGGCGGTAACTAACCACAGTACTCAAGAGGGCGATAGAGTTAAGTAAGTTAAAGTCAATATATTTATAGCAACCTGAATAATAACACATCCAGTTTTATGGCACAAACTTTTGAAGGTAACTCTATCGCCCCCTTGAGGACTGAGGTTTGTTCATGTAACGCATGTTCAACCAGACTGCATGTAGGCAATGCGCTGGCCAAGCGCTCACATTTGCGTATGCATATTTGCGGAAAGAATGTTTCTCACTTTATGAATTACGGCCTGACACATTTCGGAACGCAACTACGCACAAAATCAAGCTTGCGTAGCTAGAAGCGTCTTGTTGAAAGTTGAGGTGTAACATAACACGCCTTTATAGCTGATAACAAATGTGCCACAAACAATATAAAAAAAATCACATCAACATCACAAAAATAAATATGCAGTATGTAGAGTGCCTATTATATAAAATAGGAGAAAACAGGAGAAACATGCCAATGGGTTTTCTCAAAATCTCTTTGTAACTTAAAGTATGGGCCATTTGGTTTACAACTTTTACTAACACAGATGCAATTGATTGCATCTGAGGCACAATCCAAATTTGATTTGATTTTGTATTCACACAGTGAAAATGCATTTGATCCATTTTCATTGTGATGAAGTTGTGTTTGTATGGCGGAGAGTCAAACGGGCAAAAACTTACATTGAAGAAGGGACTCAAGCCATTTCTAGGGACGAATATCATAGAGGTTTGGTGGTGGGATCTTTTGACTTAAGCCAGTAAGCGGCCACTTAGCAACCGCACCAAACCAGACTGGTCTCACTGTGAATTCGGCACAGTAGGTCGATATTTTTGCTGCTGATATCGGTTTGTGTTGACCAAAATGCAAACCACTGCCCCACAAACACATTTTTGGAGCGAGTAAAACATAACTAAATTAATATACAGATGGTTAAATAGCACCGCAACAGTCTCATATAAAACTCACTTTTTTATAAATTCATCCTTCAGCCTCTACTGCTGTTGAGGACAAATAAAAACAAATGATTTGACTAAAATGCAGCATAATTAATGTCAAGAGTGATCAGAAAAGAACGGCAGGAAAATAATGCACATGTAGTTTATCCAGAACACGACTGCTATGTAGACAATGCATATTTTATTATACTGTATGTAAAAGACCATGTAAACCTCTTTTTGGAATTCAGGTTTAGCAAGAATATGGACATTGGTTGGGGAATGGTGTGGATTTATAGTAAACACAGTCAATGAATGGATTGATAATGAAAATTAATAACAGGGCCTTTTCTGAGGGGGCTCTATGTGAAATCCTACTTGGAGGCAACCCCACCACCAGGATCCTGGCCCACCCAAGAATGACACTGTAATACAGTCTTCAACAAATTGGAATATATTAACCCTTGTGCGACCTTAGGGGCATTTTTGTCTTTTTAATTTTTGTTTTTTCAATCATTTTGGCTGTTAATGCCAATGGCATAAATTTTGCCAAAGGTGTGTATTTTGAGGGGAATTTTGATATTTCAGGCTCAGCGGTTAAGGATCTGGGTTACTGATCAAAAGGTCAGGGGGTCAAGTCCCAGCACTGCCAAGATGCCACTGTTGGGCCCTTGAGCAAGGCCCTTGACCCTATCTGCTCCAGGGGTGCTGTATCATGGCTGATGTGGGGAAAAAAAGAATTTCACTGTATATGTGCAAATGTGTGATAAATAAATACAATTATTATTATTAGTTCCTATAATACATCTATAATACACTGTGTACACATAATAGTTACATTCAGGACCTTCAGGACAAAAATGTCCCCATTGAAACCCATTAAAACTGCAATATTTGATCCCAGTGCCATTAAAGCATAAAATCATGAATTCTATGATGTTATGCTTTCATTCCGGAACACTGGCTTCAAAATTTTAATTTAAAATATTTTTCACCAGATGGCGCCATTTTTCTCATGTTTAGCCTATGGAGCAAATACATGCTTTTTTCCTATTTTCTGTTTGCTGTATTATAGA
This sequence comes from Myxocyprinus asiaticus, assembly GCF_019703515.2. Lineage (NCBI taxonomy): Eukaryota > Metazoa > Chordata > Actinopteri > Cypriniformes > Catostomidae > Myxocyprinus > Myxocyprinus asiaticus. The sequence continues at coordinate 32,658,309 of NC_059387.1, forward strand.
GCGCTGCAGGCCAATTGTATAAATGATGCAGCTAAAATTGTGTGGGTGTGTTGGTATTGATGTCAGAGTGTATTTTGCATGGTGTATTGAGAAATGTGTGTGTATGTAAAAAAAACAACAGTGGCATTATATAAACAAACTGGCATTTAAAGGGTTAAAATCCTGAAAATGAATGAATATTTGATAATTATGATCAGGACTGATGTTGGTTAAAAAATCTAAATCAGTGAAAGTGGAAAATAATATTAATATATAATAATTTTAAGGCAGTTTTTGACACGGACATTTTTGTCCTCTAAGGTACTGAGTGTGAAGATTATTATTTTTTTTTTTTTTTAAATCTGACACTGCACTGCAATATTTTTTTTTTTAAACAACAGTGGCATTATATAAACAAACTGGCATTTAAAGGGTTAACATCCTGAAAATGAATGAATATTTGATAGTTATGATCATTATATGATGATGTGGTTAAAAATATTAATTAAAGTGGAAAATAATATTAATATATAATATTATGGCAGTTTTTTGACGTGGATATGTTTGTCCTCTAAGGACCACTGAGTAATTTTTTTTTTATTGATGCACAAGGGTTAACTTAAAATTGGAATATACATTAACTAAACAAAATGCAAAAAAGTACAATAAATTAACAACATATAACTATACAAATTAAATTACGTTGATTCAGGGTTTATGAACTTTCGGAAGCAACATTTCGATTTCCAATGTGATCATGTTGACCGAACACCCAAGAAACCGCCCAGAACACCACAGCAACCGCATAGCAATGGGCTAAAAAACACTTAGAACACCTTAGCGACCAAAAAGTAACACCATGGCAACCACTTACAATGCTCTAGCATCGTGGCAGAAAGTTTAGTTATGACTGCCTGCAAAATGTGTTTGCGTGATAAGCCCAGTAAGCTGAGAGGTTTTGCTTCTCTTTCCTATTTCTTCTTATCTCAGCCTCACTTTGCTTATGCATTGTTATTTTGCATCCTTCAAGAAACAAAGGCATGGCTATAGTTAGTGAGACCCCAAGGGAAGGGAGGAAGAGAGAGTCTGAGGTGGTGTGCACATTTGTTCTACCTGTGCACACACACACACACATACATTTTTCAGAAATTCCATTTCATTAATCTGAAATTGCTTATTGTCATCAAAGACCTTTTACTTTATTATTAAACTCTTTGGCATGAAAATAATATTGCAAACATTTTAAATGGTTCCATAGCTTTATTAATTTAATATCCTAGGTGTATATAAAAACAAAAATCACAGTGTTATTTAAGGTGGGGAAAGCTTCCCTTGCCATTTTTTTTTTATTTATTTATTTATTTTTTTAAAGCGAGATATTTCTCATAATTCAGATAAACAAGAACAAAGATTTGCAGTTATTCCCAAGGTGGGTTACCCCAGATATCTAGGCTGTTTTTAGATTTCCCAACCCAACAGTATGTCCCTCTTGTAAAAGCACGCTGATGGTGTTGACGTCACTGTTTAAAAGAATAGTATACCCAAAAATGAAAATCCCAGATGTGTGTGACTTTCTTTCTTCAGCAGAACAAAATTAAAGATTTTTAGAAGAATATCTCAGCTCTGTAGTTCCAAACAGTGCAAGTGGATGGTGACCATTACTTTAAAGCTCCCAAAAGCACAGACAGTTGTAGTAAAATTAGTCCATACGACTCCAGGGGTTAAATGAATGGCTTCTAAAGTGATACCATCACTTTGAGTGAGAAACAGATCAATATTTAAGTCCTCTTTGCTCTAATTGTTTGCTTACGGTCGCTCACAAATGCGCGTCCATGAGTGGACTCTGTTCACACTGACTCTCACGTGATGTAAGCGTGTTGGCATGTTCACGCAAGAACTGACGTGATACAGCCGGAATGCAGCTCGATTTGTTAACAAGAGAACGCTGTTCACAAGCTTCATTGGTTCTGCTTTCATATAAACATGCCAGCACACTTGCGTAACGTGAGAGGCAGAGTGAACTGATTACCTTTGAGCGTCCAGAAGTAAACAGTTATAAAAGGACTTCAATATTGATCTGTTTTTTCACCCAAAGTGATCGTATCACTTTAATATAGACATTAATTTAACCACTGGAGTCATATGGATTACTTTTACTACAGCTGTCTGTGCATTTTGGAGCTTTTAAGGAATATTTCAGGTTCAATTCAAGTTAAGTTCAATCGACAGCATTTGTGGCATAATGTTGATTACCACAAAAATGTATTTGACTCGTCCCTCCTTTTCTTTTAAAAAAGCAAATATCAAGGTTACAGTGAGGCACTTACAATGGAAATTAATGGGGCCAATTTTGGAGGGTTTAAAAGCAGAAATGTGAAGCTTATAATTTTATAAAAGCACTAACATTAATTCTTCTGTTAAACTTGTGTATTATTTGAGCGGTAAAGTTGTTTAAATTGACGTTTTTACAGTCATTTTAGGGTTTTAGGGTTTGTTGACATTACATCGTCATGACAACGAGGTTGTAAAATTGGCTATAACTTTACACAGAAAAGGTTAGTAAGTGATTGTATCACACTAAAATCATATTAACACACATATTGTTTACGTCTTGTGGCTATACTTTTGAAAAAGTGAGTATTTTAACGTTCAAAAAATTGGCCCCATTCACTTCCATTGAAAGTGTTTCACTGTAACTTAATGTAAAAGAAAAAGAGGGGCAAGTCCAAAAAATTTTTTGTGGCAATAATATTATGCCACAAATGCTGTCGATTAAGCTTAACTTGTACTGAACCAGGAATATTCCTTTAAAGTGCTGGTCACCATCTACTTGCATTATATGGACCTACATAACTATGTTTGGTGTTATAGCACTGAGTGCAGGGTGTCAGTAACAGGTTTTCTTAAACTCTCAGTTACTGCATTTTTTCTAAGTAAAATGTACAGTAATTTGCAATCAAAATAAACGAAACGATAAAGAAACAGACCATAAAATTAGTCCATATGTCTTAGGTGCTATATTCCAAGACTATTGAAGCCTTATGTGAAAATTACGTGGCGTAATTTTTGCAAAATTATATTACGTGAGTCCTTATACTGTACGTAGCCTATTGCAGCGCATCCGAGTTGAAATGTCTACTAAGTGCCGCTAAAAGTGGGTTAAATTATCTCCAAAACAGATGTTTTTAATGTTATGCTCTATCCAGTTTTAAATCAACAAAACCTACCTCCCTACTCTAAACCTAAACCTAACCGATAGTTTCTTAAAAAGCAAATGTGAGATGAAAAACGCAATTGTAAAGCAACCACATCATTTTGTGGTGCTTCTATGACACTTTTGTCTCATATGTTGACTCACGTGCTCTTCAGGACTCATACCCGGTCCTTTGCATCGCAAGTGCAACGCTCTACCAGTTGAGCTACCGCACAATTTGACTGCATTCCAACAAGCTTGTAAATGTGGTTGGTTATCTAAAGCAAACATTAAAATGTGTAGCCTTACAAGTCACGCAGTGCTATCTTATATTTTGAAGTCAAAAGACAGCATTGTGTGAGTAACAGAACGAAAAGTACATGTTTATGAACTGATAATCTGCCGTTATACTAGTAATTTGTGTGAATTGTTGTTTTAGCACCTCTAGTGTTCATTTCACTACTAAACTGATACACACAAGGAGCCATGTAAAATCATTTCACAAAAATGTAGGTGTCGTAATGTTTCTAAGAAACCAGGTTGGATACAACAGCTATATTTCCAGGAACATTTGACATTTAGATATAATATCTGATCAAACAAAATACATACAGTGAATGTACTACTATATACAGCCTTACATGAGTGACATTTGTTTGCTCATCAAAGCTGTTTTGTTTGAATTTCTACAGAAATGATGAAGTGGATAACTAGCAATCTACCCACACCAGACATACCTTTATTTCCTCTGCTCAACTTTTTATTTCGTTCTCTCTCAGAAGGAAAATAGAACAGAGTCTTCCCATGAGCCTTCTGGGCCAGACAGTAGATTTGTTACCTGCGCTGGTATCTGAATGATGGATAGAGCAGAAAAGGGTACTTATTTTAAATGGTAGAATGCCCAGAAGAAAACCAGAGTGAAGGGGACGAGAGGAGAACAGGTAAAGATGAGAAGAGGGTTTTGCAGTTGTTTGGCTGTGTCCTGTTAATGTCAGTATTATTAAAGGAATAGTTCATCCAACAGGAGTAATTTGGAAGAATGTTTTAGTTGTTCTTTTCCGTGCAATTATTACAAATGGAGCTTTCAATCTTACGATAGGACACAAAAGCACCATGAAAGTATCAAAAAATGGTCCATATGACTCTATATTCCAAGTACAGTATATACTGTATATTGCGTTACATTCCGAATGCACTTCCGAATTCAATAAATAGTCATTATTCACTGAAAATCTTGACATTTTTACTATTTGAATTAGTGATGTCCGATTTGTGAATGATTTATTTGTTTATTTATTTTTTTAGTTGGATCTTTTCAATGAACTTGTAATATAGCTCCCGAGTCATGTGAACTACTTTTATGGTGCTTTTGCATCCTTTTTAAAAGCTCCAGTCCTCATTTATCAAATTGCATGGAAAAGAGCGATCAGTTCATTATTTTTTAAATTTTTCCTTTTTCAAAAAGTGTTCCATTGAAAAAAGTAATATGGGTTTCAAAGGACTATTTAATAACTATTTCTTTAACTGTACCAGATCTACAGTATATGAAGTCATTTACATTTATTTGAGTCATGGATACAAAAAATTAACTACATGTGTTTGGGCATTCTCAAAGCATAGAGATAAGACTGCAGTCATGGATGACTCCTTGTTTCCACGGTAACGACAACCCATGCAACACCTGACCTACATATGTTCCGTATGAAAACACACAGCCTATAACCATCTGCTAAAATGGCATTCACACATACTGTACACCCAAAACACACTGTCACATATATTATACACACACACACACGTGTACAATTCAGTCTTACACTCTTTCCTTCTCGTCAAAAACAGATGTGACAAACACATTAAATTTAGCTGTCTGCCCAGATATGTGACAATACTGGCACGAAATCACTCCTTAGTGTATTTTAAACAAAGAGATCAACTGTTCAATTGAAAAACATTACATTCAAATTTTAAAAATGCATTTGAAGACATACAGTTGCATCCAAAAGTCTGAGACCACATTGAAAATTTGAGCTTTTTTTTTTATATTTAAACCTGGATATAAACAATGATGTCAAAAAAAGTTGTGACATACAGTGAAGTTGATATACTTAAGATTCTTCACTATTTCTTGGTCACAAATCAATTAAGCAAATTTGTGAAATTGAGCATGGTAACTCCCTTAAAAAGTCAGATTTTCTTGCTTCCATTGAAACACACAAGACGTTGAAAGCAACATTCTCAAATCATAACACCAAATAATACAACTGAACTCTTTACTCAAAGTGTTATGATCATATCATTTCTAATTATTATTGTTATTTTTTAATTACATTTAAAAAAATGAACATTTATTTTTTCTCTTGGTCTCAGACCTTTGGTCCCAACTGTATCATTTTAAGTCAACTTTATATATATATATATATGGGTAGTTGACAAATATGCAGTAAAAAAAACGATTTTTTTGTAAAGCACAAATTTTGAAAAAAATAAAAAATACATCCATTTATGTAGTGTAAAGTCTGATATTTAAGAAAATATAAGGGGTCACTAACTTTGTCAATTCTTTCACTGTTTTTTGAACATTTTCACTGAACTGCACTGTAAATGTGTCCTATGGTGTGACATAACAAAAATGAAGAAAAAAAAAAAGTTAGGTAATATACAAAGAGCATGAGAGAGATTTATTTTCATTGTTAGACGCTTATTTTCATATGGTGTTTTTTATTTATTATGAAATTATGAATAACACACATAAAATAGACACTTGTAAAATAGAATAACACACATAAAATAGACACTTGTAAAATTATGCCAGTGGTATTTATCAGTATTTTTATGCTTTTCTTTTTAATTTATAAAAGTTAGAATTTATTGAACCTTGCTTGAGACAGTCACACCATAGGACAATTTTGAAATTTGGCTCAAAAAATTAAAAAATCTAATGACAATGCAGTTTGTATAATAACAGGTCAATGTAAAGCCAAGAAATGTTTAATCATTTAATGTATTTAAATGATGACAATACTATTTATTAATTTTTATCTTGTGTGACAGTGAAAATCCCATGTCATGTCAACAACCCATATATATATATATATATATATATATATATATATATATATATATATATATAGTATTTTATTTTATATAATTTTGTATATTATTAATATTTTTGTAATCATTTTATAATATATTTTTCATATTTTTATTAATATTTTAAGCCTCTTTATGCTTTGTCTTTTTATATATCATTTTCATTTTTTTTAATGCTTTCATTTTTCTTCCTGTTTGATATTTATGTTCTTATATTCTGTGCTGTCCTCTTGACACAAGCACTTTGAGTGTCATTTTATGTATAAAAGTCACTATGCAAATAAAAAGTATTTATAATTATTACACACAGCTCTCATTATTAATTCCAATCAATAGAATCTTCAAAATACAGTATGTCTGGAATTAAATAGCTGTTAAATACATTATATGCTGATATATAAATATCTGTAATTGCTGTATTGTGTCTATGATTGCACTTGTATTTTTGTTTTTATCCCCTTTTCTCCTCAGTTTGGAATGCCCAATTCCCACTACTAAGTAGGTCCTTGTGGTGGTGCGGTTACTCACCTCAATCCATGAGGCAGAGGACAAGTCTCAGTTGCCTCCACTTCTGAGACAGTCAATCCACACATCTTATCACGTGGCTCGTTGTGCATGACACCACGGAGACTCACAGCATGTGGAGGCTCATGCTGCTCTCCACGATCCATGCACAACTTACCACATGCCCCATCGCGACCACAAGAAGGTTACCCCATGAGACTCTACCCTCCCTAGCAACCGGGCCAATTTGGTTGCTTTGGAGACCTGGCTAGAGTCAAAGTGAGTCAACATCTCATTGACAAATAAATGAACAGATGCTTGCATACGCACGCTGCAGAATGAGCCAAACACATCCTGAAACACCAGCTTCTGATTTACTCACACTATTTCCACTCTACATGACAACTACATCACTTTCCTTTAATCAGCCTGTCAAACGCTCCCCGGGTGTCTTGAGGTTGACTCAAAATACCATATGGAGAAATTCTACTGAGGAATGGGAGAAAGAGATCTTCAAATCAGAATCCTCATATGTCACCGTGATCAACAGCTGCTCCATAACTAATAAAACTTCAGGTGTCCCCCTGACAGGTATGAAACTGTCTGCACAACCTGCTTTGAAAACAAAAACAAAAGTTACAGCTATGCAGCTACAATGCTGTCCATGCTGACATGATCCAAAACCCAAGATGGCAGCCCTGTTGAAAAGACCAGCATGGGATGCTGGCAACATGGAGCTTAGTGTCATAGAATCACGTTACTATACCTACATTTTTGCAAAATTATTTTTAAGTGGCTCTTTGTACGTAATGCAGCGGTTTCCTGATTAAATGAACACTAGAGGCACGACAAAACAATGACTTTTATTCACTTTCACACAAATCACAAGGAAAATGGCAGATTATCAGTTCATAAACACTTATTTTGCAGCCTGTTCCTCACACAGTGCTATCTTATGACATATAAACACTTTCACTAGAGCGCATGACTTATAAGGAGATACATTTTAACGTTTGCATTACATAACCAACCACATTTACAAACTTGTTCATGTGTTAACGGGAGCCAGCTGATAGATAGCTGGGCAATGTGTATAAACCTCACTCTCCTGACCTCAAAAGGTGCACTAGCGACTGATGTTAGGGGCTGTAGCCTTTAGCCTCCTTGTTAGCGCACTCGCCTCCCATGCCGGTTCGAGTCCTGTATGGAGCGAGTAGAACAGGAGCGTCACACATGCACAATCAAATTGCACGGTGGCTCAACTGATGAAGCGTTGCACTTGTGATGCAATGGATCTGGGTACGGATCCTGAAGAGCATGCGAGTCAACACATGAGCTGAAAGTGTCATAGTCGCACAACAAAATTATATGTTAGCTTCAGCAATTGTGTTTTTGTTCTCACATTTGCTCTTTATGACACTATCGGTTAGGTTTAGGTTTAAGGTTTAGGGTAGGAAAGTAGGTTTTGATGCTTTAAAACTCAATAGAGCATTAACCTTAAAAACCTCTTCTGTTTGAGAAAATATAACTCGCTTTTAGTGCCACTCTGGACATTTCACATTGGAAATGCCATGAAACATGTAATGAGCCATGTAAGAGTATGCTATGGACATGCATGAAACTTGAAATTTTGCATTTCAAAGAGGTTTTATACTACCATATCACCAGTTTCACATTCTTCTTCTTTTGTTTTTTGGCGATTCGTATTCTTCGTGCATATCGCCGCCTACTGGTCAGGGCTGGTCAAAGGTGGAGATTTATAGTAAAAAACAAAAAAAAACATAAATATTGATCTGTTTCTCACCCACACCTATCATATCGCTTCCGAAGACATGGATTTAACCACTGGATTTGTATGGATTGCTTTTACGCTGCCTTAATGTGCTTTTTTGGAGCATTACATTTCTGGTCACCATTCACTTGCACTGTAAGGACCAACAGAGCTGAGATATTCTTCTAAAAACCTTAATTTGTGTTCTGCAGAAGAAAGAAAGTCATACACATCTGGGGTGGCATGAGGCATGAGTATATGATGAGAGTTTTTTTTTTTTTTGTTTTGTTTTTTGGGTGAACTATTCCTTTCAACCCAGTCAGTGTCAGGCATAAAAAAGTGCAACCAAACGATGGACCATATTTACTTGTGGCTGTGTGGGGGCTGGTTTGGGTGTGATGTGTATGTTAAAAACAGCTTTTAGCAGCTTTGTTAGAACATTGAAAAACAGGCAAGGGTACATCCGTAATGAAGCAATTATAGATTACAAAATTCACAATTATAGAGAACAAGGAAGTGATGCAGTTATAACATGTACAAGACAACTCAATGCAGCCAGACAGCATGGTGACAGAACAAGAGACATGACACACTATTAATTAAAACAAAAAGTCCTGGGGTCACCAGCACTAGATTTGGCATCTAACACACCAGATACATTTCATCAGCTCATTAGCAATGTGCTCCATGTTCTGAATTAGGTATGTTAGATTAGTAAAACATCTAAAATGCTCAGTGGGGTTTGAGGATTTAGAAAACACATGCATACAATATTGAGGGATTTGATTTGACTGGGGTTTAGACAGTGACCTCTGGTGTTTAAAATGAAAATGTATCAAAAAACATACAAGCAAATGTATGTTTCAATCCCTGAAGCAAGCAAGCATTCAGTTGCTCATGGTTAGGGTTAGGGATTTGAACATACCCCTAACCTAAAATATTAAACTTCAGCATGTAATTCATCGTGCACCGTTTGTGCTACGGACAAAAATATCTCAAATCATGTCGCTTATTGAGGAGAGATGTGCTGTAACTTTTTTAAGTGAACAGTCTTAAGATTGCTGTCAGGCAGACAATTAAAAGGCTTAAAAATAGTGAAAACGGCTGAAAAAAAAAATAGAATTACATTAAGGGACCCAAGCCATATCTAAAGACCAGAATATCACTGAGACTTGGGGGTGGTCTCTTTCGACTTGGACCAGTTTGCAAACACCCTAGCAACCACACAGCAATACCCTACCATATTCTTTCTTCTGCAGAACAAAGCTCCACTCCAGTGGTTTAATCCATGTCTTCTGAAGCGATTTAATGGATTTTGGGTGAGAACAGACCAAAATATAACTCATTTTTCATAATGAATCTTGACATCAGCAGTCTCCTTGGCGATCATGATTTCAAGCTCAGTTACACTTCCTATCGCCATCTGGTGCTCTGCGCATGTGTTCAGCACTAGGAAGTGTAATCGAGCATTAAATCATGATCATTCCTAGAGACTGTAATGGCAAGATGTACAGTGAAAAAGGAGTTATATTTTGTTTTGTTCTCACCCAAAATCGATTGAATCGCTTCAGAAGACATTGATTAAATGTCACTTTTCTGTAAAAAGAAAAAGAAAAGAAGGAATGAATGTTACAGTGAGGCTTTTACAATAGAAGTTAATGGGCCAATTTTTTGGAGGGTTTAAAGGCAGAAATGTGAAGCTTCTAATTTTTATAAAAGCACTTACATTAATTCTTCTGTTAAAATGTTTATTATTTGAGGTGTAAAGTTGTTTAAATGGTCATTTTTACAGTTTATGGCGTTATGTCTTTATAGTAATGTAAAAAAGATTAGTAAATAATTTTATCACACTACAGTCATGTTAACACACATATTGTTTACATCTTGTGCACTGTAAAAAAAATCCTGTAGTTTTTAAGAAAAAACAGAAACAAAACAAAGCTGTGGTTGCCAGAATAATTATGTAAAAAATACAGTAAAAATGTAAACAACTTTACAGAACAACCTGTAAATTTCACAGTTTAAACTGTTGTAATTTACATGAAAAATTTACAGAAAAAAAAATGTCATAAACTTGATATTAACCTTCTGAAACTGTAAATATCTGCTTTACTTTATAAGGTATTGTTAATCACTGTAAAAATGACAGAAGAGCACATGATGACACGAAGTTCACCACTAGTGGCTTGTCCAGGACCAAGTTCCAGTTAACATGTAGAGACAGTACTCAGTGACCAACACCATCAGGGTAACACATGTGAAATTAAAATAATGCAGTAAACATTTACTAAACTACATCAAATATAAAACAGAGCAGCCTAATGTATGTAACTGATATTAAAAATAAGAAGAAACATAACTATTCCCATAAAATATAATTAAATGTAATGAGTCATGCAGGGAATTGTGGGAACGCCCAATTATTGTTTTTTACTGTAATTTTAACAATAATTTACTGTAAAAAGTACATGTAATCTCTTGTTAAACATAAAGTACATTTTTTACCATTAATTAGACAGGAAAATCATACTTTTGACATCTAAAAAAAATTAATTTTTACAACAAAACTACTGTCTATTGTCTTTTTAAATATATTTAAAAAAATGTTACTGTATATTTTACAGTTAATATTCGTTAATCAACTAATGTTTAATTTCTGTAGCATTTTTACAGTCTTTTACTGTTAAAATTACGCTGTGTCTATACTTTTGAAACTGTTTTGATGTTAACAGATTGGCCCCATTCACTTGCATTGCCTCACTGGATCCCACATTTTTTTTTTTTTTTTTTTTTTTAAGAAAAGGAGGGACAAGCCGAAATATATTTTTGTGGTCATTTGAACCAGTTAAATGTACTGAACCTGGAATATTCCCGGAATATAAAGTCACACTTCAAAATGCATAAATGTCACTGCATGCAGTTCTGAGAAAGGCCACTTGGTATGTGGCTTTTCTCAAAACTAAATTTTGCAATGACCATTTTTTTTATTTTGCCACTTATGGTAATGTTTAGTACATTTATGAAGTCAGTTCCCAGTTCACACAGGTGTCCTAGCAGAGCAAAAGGTGTAGTTCATCACATTAACTATGGACATGTTCCACTCATGTTTGTAAACCAGAAAGTTTTAACATATATACATATATACATATATATATATATATATATATATATATATATATATATATATATATATATATACATATACATATATATATGTATATGTATATGTATATATATATATACATATACATACATACATATATATATATATATATATATATATATATATATATATATACATATACATATACATATATATATATATATATATATATATATATATATATATATATATATATATATATATATTTATTTTTTTTTCTTATATTTACTTAAAACTTATTTTGTGAAACACTTGGTTTAAAAGTGTGCTCGTGCTATATTTCTTTCAAATAAATGCCACTTGTTTTGATATTTTACTATCTAATCTTAAAATTTTTACTTGTGGCTTAAATGTCCAAACAACAAAACAGATTCAGCAGCACTGATAATAAAGCAAGAGTAAGAAAGAAACTGTAAGAAATATGTAGAGAAATAGCATTTTTCCAGTCAACACAACAGATTAAGGCATCTTTCGGGGAAACAGGGAGTATGTCTCCGGGAATACGCGTAAACTCATCCAGACTCACCCCCACCCATCCGCCCACGACCACATGCGAGACCGATCGGATCAAATCGGTTGCGCCGCAGCTCGAAAGTTACCGAGAGTTCCGAAAACACTTTTAATCGAGTTCTACCGGACATCAGCCGTCACGGTAAGCAACATTAGCTCATTAAACCAGACAAAACGCGACGGCCGCGGTTCTTCTCGCTGTTGTCTTCTTTGTCATTTTCTTAACGGTACTACAGAGTTAACCGAATATGTGTTTTTTGTTGTTGTCGTTTTTACTCTACACTTACAAATCCGACTGTTTCACGTTGGATCACGTTTGATGGAGTGGTATTTTGAAGTGCATTGATTGCATCGTTTTTGTCTGCAACACAGATGTGAGATCAGATAACTATAATAGTCCATTTTGTAATGTTCTTTTCATTTGTCACTTTTGTCTTTATAATGTCTAATGGCTTCGTGTGTGTAAGAAATACAATAAAAGTTACTGTATCCATCAACATGATGTCCAGGAATCCTGGAACGATCCATTAGATACATTTTATGACGTCACTATGACAGTGGCTGTGTTTGTATACATACAGTATTATAAGCTACTGCATACTGTTTTGTTTTTAGTATATTTAGTATATTTAGTATATTTAGTAATAGTATGTGCAACTATGAGTGTTTCACACAGTGTTATGCTACATTGTAGTCAACAGTGTTTATTTGCACAGTTTTTTTTTTTTTTTTGTCTTTTGACGAAAGTGACATTTAAAGGTAGTCAGTATTTCATCTCATATTTCAGTCATATTTATTTATTTTAATCTAAAATGGCATATCATTTTAGGTGACAAAAATAGCGTCTTTTAATTGACGACAGGGGCGGAGCTAGGGGGTGGCCAGGGGTGACCTTGGCCACCATGGACTAGAGGTCTGCATGGACCTTAAAATGAAACCTGACCCGTACCTGAGACCGTGTGGTCCGACCCTACCCGGCCCGAATGATACCGTCAGATTTTAAGCCCGAACCCTACCCAAACCCAAAATCACTTACTATCTAATTTCTTCTCATAGCAAGTACTGTTGCAATAGGCTGTATTTTATGCAAGCATATAGGCAACATTCGTACAGTACTGAAACAGTAAACATACACAGTTTTAACAGGGTACAGTAGCCCCTCAGTACACTAGAGCATAAGGGAAAAAAAGCATTGCCTTATTGTTTATTTGCTGAAACTTCACTTGGTGCAGAACAATCTGGAATAAAATGAAACAATGAAACAGTCCCCTCTATGCAGCCTGAACTTGTTCTGAATGTTGAATATTTGTGACAACTGCCCTAAAAACAATTTAGACGCAGTGCAAAGAATGAAGCAGAGCGCAGGTGTCTCAACATGCGTTTTTGAAAATATCAAGTTCTTTTTAACGTGATACGGTGTTTACAATGTGCCAGTCCTGCGTGAGACGCTGAAGAAAAAGCGAGACGTGGTGCAAATGTCAAAGACATTCGTCCAGCATGTGTTTACATAGGAAAAAAAAGGGAAAAACAGAACAGATGCGGGCAAAAACGCTTGCGGTGTGAACGGCCCCCCATTGGCCACCCCTCTCGCAATTGCCATTTTGGTAATTTTTCTACACCAACAACCACCATCACCTGTGATGCTGTGCAACCACAGACACTGTGAAAAATGACAAAAACATGGATAACATAACATAACAGACAGACAAATATTCAAATATTTTGAAAAATGTATGAAAATGACATATTAAACACATTAGCTAATTTTAAGTTACTCTTTTGTGAATTCCTTGAGTAAAGACAGTTTACAATGTTGTGCAACGCCTAACCCTTACATGCATTATGGGATACAATGTGGTAAAAGATTACCATACTACTATTAAAAAGCATAGATTTAGGAAGGGATGATAGAGACATGTCCCTACCAACGTTCAGAAAATCGAAAAATGTCCTGACTAGCATTTGGGCAGTTTTACCACTTAGAAAATACTTTAAATTTATAATATATTTTTATTTTAATGGCTATTAAAATTTCTCAGGTCTGAAACAGTGCATAAAAGATGTTGTCACATGGCACCTGTTACTTTTCTCAGCGCTGTTCACGATGCACCAATCACAGTCGTTTGTTTGTGATTACTGTATAAGGGCTTTTCAATCATTCTCTGTAGATTACACGGTCGGATTTCTATTTGTATCTTAGGTCCAATCCTTTAAACTGATAGATTTAAACAAGCATACTTCTTGTGTACAAATGTTTCCAATCTAAGACTAAGTCACAAAACATCAGAGTTATATATGCGTCCCAGTGGAAGATTCTGCTTTCACAGGCAGTAAGTGCTCTCTTGGGGAAAACACATTTGAATCTGAGCGACTGTGCCAGGGGGTGGACTAGAGTTGCAGGATTTTAAAATGCTAATATAACTGCACAGACAACTGATTGCCATCCCAAATAAAGAATTTCGTGGTGGCCAGTTAGGCTGCACCATATATAATTTTTTTTTTCAGTAAACAAATTAACTGGCGGTATGATTTTAATGCATTCATTGTACAGAGTCTTTGTTGCCATAATGCACCACACATTCTCAATTGGAGATTATCCGGACTGCAGGCAGGCCAATCTAGCACCTGCACTCTCTGCTTATTTGGCCAGTATGTGCTTTGATGTATGGCTTCTGCTTTGCATAGTAAAGTCTTAACTTGCATCTGTGGATGCAGCGGCGAGTGGTGTTGACTAACAAAGGTTTACTAAAGTAATCCCAAACCCATGTTCATGATGTCCATTACAGATGAATGATGTTTTTTAAGACAGTGATGTCTGAGGGATCAGAGAACACGTGCATTCAGAAGTGGTTTTCATCCTTCCCTTTACACACCGAGATTTGACCATATTCCTTGAATCTTTTAACTATATTGTGCACTGTAGAGGGTGAAATGCTGAAAATCCTTCCAATTTGTCTTTGAGGAACATTGTTCTCAAAGTGCTGGATTATTTTCTGAAGCATCTGTTGGCAAATTGACAATGAATGATCCTTGCTCTTGAAGGACTATACTGTTTTTGGAGGCTCCTTATATACTATGACACGATTGCCTCACCTGTTTAACATCTCCTGTTTCACATCGCCTTGTTATTTCAACTCGTCAAATTGTTATTAGTCTTAAATTGCACGTCTCAACCTTTTTGGAGTGTATTGAAATCATCTGATTTGAAATTACTGTACATAAAAAAAACGATGAAATTCACGAGTGTAAGTGCTGTCAATATAGCAAAGAGTGAATATAATTTACAAATCACTCCTTTTTGTTTTTATTTGCATTTTTCATACTGTCCCAACTTTTTCGGAATTGGGTTTGTATGAGGAAATATTGTGCCTATAGACACTATACTATCTCACATTCTTAAAATCAACATTTTGAATAATGTCCTCCTTGCAATATGTCCCAACCAGCTTTTAAACCAAACCTACACCCTTGCTACTATTTCTGCAGAATATAGTATGTATGCTATGCACAGTTTTATTTTCAGAGTATGTACTATATTTGATGAATGACACACTTTTCGGCTGGTGTTCTTTAGATATCCATGCAAGTAGTATGAATAGATTCCGGACATACTTCATCCTGGAACGTTGGTATTGACTCGTGACCCCAATTTATGATGTAATAACAATAGTGAAAATCTATTCTGGTATTGTTAAACAAGCACCATTGAAGCACTAGGAACAACTTTCTTGGTATATATAGTACTTACAGTTAAAAAAGATAACAACTCGCGATTCACAATCGTTCTTTTAAATCCAGCGTATTGAACGTGACATCTCCTCAGATTCAAGGGATTATGAGATTGTAAATTGTCCAATCTCTCCGCACTTCAGAATCTTGCCGGAAATAGTAGGTCATCCGGTTATTTCTCGCTTGCTGTTTTTTCTGAGGATTCGGACATACTACTCCATTGGCATATTGTTTGTGGCATACTATATAGTAGGCAAGTATGGATATTCGGATGCAGCATTTGTGAATTTTCTGTATGCTTATGGAGCTGGTGGGTTGAAAACAATCACCACAGGATACAAAAATATATTTTGGGATTTTATTCTGACGGCTGCCTGTTTAACCATATACTTAAACACATACTTAATACATGCTTAAATCACTCCAAGCATTCTATGCATTTAACACATGCTTAAACACTCACAGTATTTTATGCATTCAACACATACATGATTAATACTAAATTTACATACCCAGTCCTCACTTGTGTGCCAAAACGTGGTCAAACTCCACACATGCAATCCATATGCATCCTTCAAAAATTATCCATAACAAACACTCAGTTTTAACATTCAACTCTTCTGAACACATATTTAATGCAATTTATGAACATTTTGTGTAAAATTTTATATGTACCTTAATAATTCTCAACCAATGAACAAAACTGGGAGCTCTCTTGCACAATACCAGTTCTCAAGTTTCTAACACGAGAGAGTACCGGAAAGCAAGTATCGCGGAACTCTGGTGTCACAAAACTCTGGTTCTTGAAAGGGTCACTTTATGATGAGTTAAATTACTTGAAATTTCTCCACTTGGCTACACTTAGAATACCTGGACTGACCCACTACATCTACTTACAGTAAGTGTGCAGTATACAACGGTACAGCGTATACTGAACACTGCAAACTGCGTCCCTCAATGCAATGCTCTGGACTTTCCATTTCCATTGTGATGAATGAACCGAAAGTAATATCTACCAAAAATTTCTCTTTCAAAAATCTCTTTCATGACTCATAATTTCTGACAGTGGAAACTTAAGAGACTTTTAAAGGATTAAAAAGGCAAAGTAACTTTTTAAGATGATAACTGGATGCAACCAGCTGCACACTGTTGCACAGCTGCACATCCTTATTACCGGGAGAGCATGAAATAACTGCACAATGTTGGTGAAATTAAAAGTTTTTCTTAGTTAAAAAAATAAATAAATGAATTTGTGCTATTTGTATCATGAACTGAAGTATGTACCTGCTTCGAGAGCACAGGCTTTCTTTGGTTTGCATTTATAACTCTCGACAGAGTCAAGTCTGTGGTTAGTGGATAAAATCTTTGATAGCAGTTTTTTTTTTTTGGATGTGGTTTGTGTTTTTCAGGCTTCCTGAATCACACTTGAACTAATGTTGCAGAACTACACTTCCTTTTACAACTACTATGAATATACTACATTTAAAGAAATAGTGCACTTAATTATGAAAATTCTGTCATCTGTCATCAAATTCTGGCATTTCAAAACTTTTTGTGGCCACTGGAATGAATTTTCTGTTTTGTCCACAGGTCATTTGAGCACTCAATCTATCAGCCCCAGAGTTTTTAAGAGGTCAGCAGCCATGCATGTGAAACTTTTGCTGAACTTGGTGTGCATGGTGCTTATGGGTATTTTTAATGTTGCGACCACCTGTCTAATAATCAGTGAGGTAAACTGTGACAATCCCAAACTGGACACTCATGAATTCGTGGAGTTGTACAATGATGGCTCGAATCCTGCTTCTCTGGATGGCTATGCTCTCGTGTTCTACAACGGCAATGGAGACTTTGCCTACCATGTCATCAATCTAACTGGACACCAGACGGATCAGCAAGGCTACTTTTTAGTTGGATCTTCTGAACTGAATCCCCGTCCCGCAATCGTTCTCCTTCCCAACTCTGTTCAGAACGGACCTGATGCCATTGCGCTCTACGGGCCCAATTGGACTCCGGTTCCAGTTGGTGGGCATGTTTCCAGAGTTGGTTTGTTAGACGCAGTGGTGTACACTTCTCGTAAATCCACAGAAGGTGCTGATGGTCTTGCTTCAGTTCTGACTCCAGGTTCAGTTCCGTACGTGGAGGATGAGCGAGCTTTGGAAGGGGACGAGTCGATTCAACGCTGTTGGCAGTCTGAAAACCTCTGGACATTCCATACGGGCCCACCCACTCCTGGATGGATCAATCACTGCCCACCGCCGACCCCTAGCCATGTTTGGATCAATGAAGTGGATCTCGGTGGGCTGGATCAAAAGGGCCTTGTGGAACTCAGTGTTGGCATGGTAAACAGATCGTTTTCTGTGGTTCTTTATGATGTCACCACAGATCTGATCAGCTCAAGTGTTGAGTTCATTGCAACAGAGGCCGGAATCTTTACCCTATCTTTGGACACTGCCGTTTTGTCAGGTAATGTTGCTTGTACACGATACAGACTCACCAGTGAACTAATTTAACAGATGCTAGCCCAAACCATTTAGTGTTGTTTATTTTTTCATACGCTATTGAATTAATCTCATTAAGAAATATATGTCATATTTCACCCCAAAATAAAAAGGAAAAAATTTGAAATTATTTTGCTTGAAGAAAGTGAAGCCTATTTTTAGGATCATTACATCACTCGTAATTTCTTTGTAATTTTGGATATGTTTATTTAAAATGTTGCTTTATCCTTGTGCTTCTTGGATAATCAGTCAAACGAATATTGTTTCTATTATTCGGATGAACCCGTTATTCGTTTTGAAGTCATTATTTGTGCCTTTCTGAATAAGGTGTTCGGCTTCGGGTACATCCCTAATTATATATATATATGTAGATAGATAGATAGATATAAAACTACAGTAAGCATGTTATTAAGCAAAAATGCAGTACATGAATGTACAGTATACCATGATGTAAATTATTAAGAATTAAACTGCACTTTACAAATGGCCTTTACTAAATTATTGAATCTCTTTTTTTTCACATTATTGTAATAATTTCACATAACTATAAAAAAAAAAAAAAAAAATTCACATTACTCTAGGTTACTAATAGTTTGGAGAAGGGACATTTAAATGTGCTCAATTGTCATAAAAATGGTAATGTCACTGCAATAAATAGTGGTGTCATGTTCTGTCTCCTTTATGTTCTCCATAGACTCTTATTTTGAAGTTCCCCCTGGACTCCATTTCCCATAGAGCACTGCCCTCATCACAACCAGCTGTTCCTGATTATCCTCACCTGTTTTTCATTCCCTCATTAGTTCCTTTGTGTATTTATACCCTCCTGTTATGTTCATTCATTGTTAGTTCTAGTCCATGTAATAGTTGTGATGATTTGTTTATTTAGTTTATGGCACTCCATGTTATTATATATCTCCTTTGTCATCTTCATTAAAGCCTGCAAATAGATCCATTGCCTCTCTCACCTCTCCATCATCATCATCATCATCATCATCATCATCATCATCATCATCATCATCATCACTACCACAACACGTGACAGACTCTATTACATGGATGAGAACTGACAATGAATGAATGTAACAGGAGGGTATAAATACACAAAGGAACTAATAAGGGAATGAAAGACAGGTGAGGATAATCAGGAACAGCTGGTAGTGATGAGAGCAGTGCTCCATGGGAAATGGAGTCCATTGGGAAACTTCAAAATAAGAGTCCATGGAGAACATGAGGGAGGCAGAACGTGACAAGTGGTCATAAAAATAGGCTTGAATTTATTAATGATTTAATTATAATTATTTAATTGTTCACTTTTTTTATTTTGAGGTAAAATATGATAAAACACCCCAATACTTGCATAGTTAAGAGCTAAGCCATGTGACCCTTTTAATGTAATATTTGATGTTTCAGTGTCACAAAGTGTGGCTTTGGCAGTGTATAAAGGCCCTGCGTCAGAGTTCCCCAAGGGCAGCACCCTCAGCCACCAGCAGCCAATCGATGCCTTTGTTTATAGTGATTCAATACACATGCCCAGTGATAATCTCACAGAGATGCTCATACCTGGGAGAAAACCATTCATACTCACAGAGAGGTAATCTGTATATTCAATAATGCATGATGCCTTTTTGTGGACTTTGTGTTTGTATGTGTTTTCATGTGCATATGTTATTTTTGTTTGCCCACCAGTTTTCACACAGTTGGTGTTTATGGCAGTCGCTGCGGTGTTGCTGAATGGACGAGAGATCCGGGACTGTTTGTAATGAGGCCGCGAAGTCCCGGAAAAGCCAATGACTGCGCTTGGTTTCAGTCCTGTCCACGTAACATCAGTAGGTCTCCTGTCTTATTGTCTTGTTCATGGAATATAGCCAAACAAAACATTTTTTTTATTTTTTATAAACAAACATTTATTTGGATACTTTGGTTACTGATACCAATTTACAATATCTCTACCAGTTGTTCACCCAATTTGAATTCCAACCCTTGACAAACGTGACAAGCAACATTTTGTAAGTTGCATGATTTGTTTATATATAAATATTAGGGCTGCCGATTTAACGTGTTCATTCAGCGTGATTAATTATATTTAAAAAAATGACGTGTTCAAAAAAGTAACACAATTCATTTTGTGCCCAGACTGTAATAATAAATATTCAAGCTTGAAGAACCACCAGTTTTCAGCAGGGGACAGTAAATGAAACTCCAGCTGTGTAGGCAGATGTGTTCTTGAGCTCAAACACAGCTTGATGGAGTGAAATTCCAAATGCAGGGATCTCGAGACATGTTTTTCTTAGTTTCAAACTACTTTTACCTTGACACATTGACCTAAAATTGCTGATTATGACGCAATGCAACCAAAATGAGATGCTCCAAAAAATATCCGTCTGACACGTGTATATTGACACATCTTTAGAAAAGCAATCTCGGACAGATTGATGAATTCTTGTGCAAAATGAATTGCTGTGCACTGTAGGCCAATGATAGGCTTATGTGCAATAATATGGAAATAAACAATATATTGCCTTCTAAAGCCACTTTTTGTATTGCTTTATCAAAGCTTTAGTCATCTGCCACAATAATTTAATGCATTATTTATATACTGTATTATATTTAGAATTATTTAAATACAGCTCTTTATAATTATTTAATCATATATTGAATTATTGTTATTTGAGGGCCTTTATCTGTAAATATTTATATATGCAATTAATTGCGATTAATTAAATTCATTAATCCACATATAGTGTCATTAATTTGATTAATTACATGAATAAAAATCGTATTGGTCCAAAATCACACCCAACATAGCTGTATAATAAATATGTTAAGATCGGCTGTAATATTGTTGTCTGGCAGAGTATTTTTGCTTTCAGTGTGGACCAAAAAATTATTTATATATTATTTTTTTTTTTTTAAACAGATATTCAAATTTTTCTACTTTTCAGTTATCTGTTCCTAAATGGCAAAATCGTGTTTATTTTGTCATAATTGACACACGCACACACACACACACACACACACACACACACATGACCCCTGTTCAAAAATCTGCATAACCTTAGTTCTTAAAACTGTGTATTGCCCCCTTTAGCATCAATGCGAGCATGCAGTCTTTTGTAATAGTTGTCTATGAGGCCCCAAATTCTTGCAGGTGGTATAGCTGCCCATTCGTCTTGGCAAAATGCCTCCAGGTCATGCAAAGTCTTTGGTCGTCTTGCATGAACTGCACGTTTGAGATCTCCCCAGAGTGGTTCGATGATATTAAGGTCAGGAGACTGTGATGGCCACTCCAGAACCTTCACCTTTTTCTGCTGTAACCACTGGAGGGTCAACTTGGCCTTGTGCTTAGTGTCATTGTCGTGCTGGAAAGTCCAAGAGCGTCCCATGCGCAGCTTTCATGCAGAAGAATGCAAATTGTCTGCCAGTATTTTCTGATAACATGCTGCATTCATCTTGCCATCAATTTTCACAAGATTCCCCGTGCCTTTAGAGCTCACACACCCCCAAAACATCAGTGAGCCACCACCATGCTTCACAGTGGGGATGGTATTCTTTTCACTATAGGCCTTGTTGACCCCTCTCCAAACATAGTGCTTATGGTTGTGACCATAAAGCTCTATTTTGGTCTCGTCACTCCAAATTACAGTGTGCCAGAAGCTGTGAGGCGTGTCAAGGTGTTTTTTGTGGCATTGGCGCAGTAAAGGCTTCTTTCTGGCAACTCGACCATGCAGCTCATTTTTGTTCAAGTATCGTCATATTGTGTTCCTTGAAACAACCACACCATCTTTTTCCAGAGCAGCCTGTATTTCTCCTGAGGTTACCTGTGAGCTTTTCTTTGTATCCCGAACAATTCTTCTGGCAGTTGTGGCTGAAATCTTTCTTGGTCTACCTGACCTTGGCTTGGTATCAAGAGATCCCCGAATTTCCCACTTCTTAATAAGTGATTGAACAGTACTGACTGGCATTTTCAAGGCTTTGGATATATTTTTATATCCTTTTCCATCTTTATAAAGTTCCATTACCTTGTTTTGCAGGTGTTTTGACAGTTCTTTTCTGCTCCCCATGGCTCAGTATCTAGCCTGCTCAGTGCATCCACGTGAGAACTAACAAACTCATTGACTATTTATACACAGACACTAATCGCAATTTAAAAAGCCACAGGTGTGGGAAATTAACCTTTAATTGCCATTTAAACCTGTGTGTCACCTTGTGTGTCTGTAACAAGGCCAAACATTCAGGGGTATGTAAACTTTTGATCAGGGCCATTTGGGTGATTTCTGTTATCATTATGATTTAAAAAGGAGCCAAACAACTATGTGATGATAAATGGCTTCATATGATCACTATCCTTAAATAAAAGACAGTTTTTTGCATGATCAGTCATATTTTCAAAATCAATGCCAAAATTTCACAATTTCTGCCAGGGTATGCAAACTTTTGAGCACAACTGTGTGTGTGTGTGTGTGTTTATATGTATGTATGTGTACTGTATACTGATTATCAGTCTAGTATTAGAAAATAGTGCCATGCAAATTCCCCTAGTGAGCATGTCAAAGGTGAACTTGCAGCATCGTGTCTGATTGGGACGTAATTCTGCATACTGAATAATTTTGTCCTGGCTTATACAGTATTTACATTTCTGTTATTTCAGCCTCTTACACATCACCGACAGGACGGCTCCAGCCCCCCTTTCATAGCAATTATGATTTCCTGCTTAGCGAGATCAACTCCGATTCACAGGGAGCAGCAGAAGACGAGGAGTTCATCGAGTTGTGGCATCCATCTGGCTTCCGTATGTCCCTCGACTTTATCTGGCTGGTGATGATCAATGGACAGACTGGAGATGTTTACTTTGAACAGGAGCTCAGTGGATACTACACTGATGATGACGGATACTTCCTGGTAAGCCGCTACAAAGGCAACAGGCTGTTGATCGAACAAATAGATAGTCCCGCCCCAAACTCATGCCGTTGGTTGAGTCAATTATGCTGTGGTCTAGGCATTTATTGTCTCTGCGTATTAAGCTGGGATAGGAGGAATAGCTTTAAGAAATTACAAAATGACTAACCTTGTGTGAGCAACAGATGAAAATTGAAGTCTTTATTCACTGATAATCTTGCCCTCCATTTTTATTGTGTAGCTTATTACTTTTGTAATTTTGCCCTCATTTTGAATCCGTTATTCTCAGATTGGCAGTGCTAAGCTAGCTGCAGACATTACCATCAAAGCCAACACTGTTCAGAATGGACCAGATGCCATAGCGTTATATCGCAGCGAGTCTCCGCCCTCCAAGGGGAGTCAGAGTATTCCTACTGAAGGTTTGCTTGATGCAGTGGTTTACCGTACTCGTGGATCTGACAAAAAGGCTTCGGAGCTAACTGAAGTGCTGACACCTGGACAGCTCCCCCTGCTGGAGGACATCAACGCGTTTCCCGGTGATGAGACGCTCACCCGATGTGGAGCTGACAGACTCAACCTCAATGCTTACAGGGTGAGATCTTGTATTTCTGATCATGTGTTTATATCTTGTGATGAACCTGTACAAATATCACCATCTATTTCAAGACCGTACTGTACACAAAAAAAAGCCCTATTAACCATTTACTGTGTCTACAGGTCGCTTCTCCAACACCAAGGAAAAGGAATGACTGCCCAGCCACACCCACTATAGCCCCGCCCCCAGAGGGTGTCATCTTAAATGAGTTTGGTGTGGACAACTCGTGGCATCCTTATGTGGAGCTGTCTGGTCCACCGTTGACTTCATTGCTTGGAATTATTTTGGTATTTTTTGTGGATAAAGCTACAACAATAAACTACCCGCTAACTGGCAGCATAGGAAGTGATGGACTCTATCTTCTTAAGAATGACTCTAGTGCAGGTGAGTGTGTTTTTAAAAAACAAACAAATAAACAAACAAAAACATAATGCCTTTTTTGAGAGGCAGTGCTAGTATTTGTTTTGCCAATAAATAGGCTTATCTGTCTTAAAGGTATATTCTGTGTTCAATACAAGTTAAACTCAATCAACAGCATTTGTGGCATAATGTTGATTTCCACAAAAATGTATTTCAACTCATCCCTCCTTAACTTTTAAAAAGTAAAAATCGAGCTAACAGTGGGGCACTTACAATGGAAGTGAATGGGGCCATTTTTTGGAGGGATTAAAGCAGAAATGTGAAATGCTTGTACATTTATTCTTCTGTTAAAACTCCTGTATTATTTGAGCTGTAAAGTTGTTTAAATCACGTTGTAAAAAGTTGTAAAATTGCATATACACTAACTTTACACAGAAAAGGTTAGTAAGCGATTTTTATCACATTAAAATCATGTTATCACGTATATGTCATCTGGCTATACTTTTGAAACAGTGAGTATTTTAACATTTACAGATTGGCCCCATTCACTTCCATTGTAAGTGTCCCACTGTAACCTCCATTTTTGCTTCTTTTTTAAGAAAAGGAGGGGTGGAATACATTTTTGTGGTAATTGACATTATGCCACAAATGCTGCTAAATGAGCTTCACTTGTATGAACCAAGAATATTCTTTTAAAGCAGAGGTGGGGAACCTTTTTCCTATCAAGGACCATTTGAGTATTTACAAAATTATTCGCGTTCCATACTATAGCTTGCAATTTCTGATTGTGGGTTGAAATTTATGGACTCATTCCATTACGTGCTTGCGCACCAAGAAAAAAATATGTAAAAAAGGTCTTTCTATTATAAAATATTTTGCTTTATTTTTTTAAAAAAATATATTTTTTACTGTAATGGAATCAAGGCCTTTTTTTGTTTTTCAAATCATTTCTTGAATCATCAATGGTCTCGCAGGCCTTATACCCCTGAGGCCTAACGTTCCCCACCCCAGCTTTAAAGGGTTAGTTCACCCCAAAATTCAATTCAGTCATTTACTCACCCTCTTGTAGTGCCACCCCGAATGCTGTTAATTTTTCCGTGGAACAAAAAAGGAGAACATCATGCTCCTGACAGTTTATATTGACCATATCTGGATTTGAAGATTATCAGTGAATAATTACTAAAAATTGGTTGCATGGGCCATTTTATGGGACTTTTTTTGGTCCTTTTTGGAGCTTTACAGACATGGTCACATGAACTGTTGTTGTATGGAAAAGAGCTTCTTGAGGATTGTTCAGAAATTCTCCTTTTGTGTTCCACAGAAACAAATTGTTTTTTGATTTGGAGCAACAACATGGGTAAATAATGACAATTTTTATTGTTTTGGTGAACTATTCCTTTCAGCTCATCATTTTCATCTTCGGTCACTTGTTGATATTTCAATAATAAATAAAATGATATGTAACTGCGTTTGAATTATGAAAACCTTCAGCAGATGATTCATTTGTTTTGTTTTTTATTCAATTGTTAATACATTCATTAATCTCTCTCTGCAGATCGGGGTTTGCCAGTGCTTAATAAGTTCAGCGCAGTGGTTTTGTGTTTTGAGCCGTCAGGATCTGGCATTTGCGGGGCTGACTCACGTCATTTGGACCGGCTCATCATGTCCAATGAAACGTGGTTACCGAGGAGTCTCCGTTACAGCACATCAGACATCAAATTACCAGACATGAGATACCCAGTGCCAGGGTTTGTATGGGTGCTGTGTGTATGTAAATCAGTTCTGTTTCAGAAGGTTATTGCAATTCAGTTTTGTAAGCATACGGTTGAAGTCAGAAGTTTACAATTACCTTTAAACTCAGTTTTTCACAATTCCTGAGATTTAATCATAGAAAACATTCCCTGTCTTAGGTCAATTAGGATCACTACTTTATTTTAAGAATGTGAAATGTCTGAATAATAGTAGAGAGAATGATTTATTTCAGCTTTTATTTCTTTCATCACATTCCCAGTGGGTCAGAAGTTTACATACACTTTGTTAGTATTTGGTAGCATTGCATTTAAATTGTTTAACTTGGGTCAAACATTTGGGTAGCCTTCCACAAGCTTCTCACAGTAAGTTGCTGGAATTTTGGCCCATTCCTCCAGACAGAGCTGGTGTAACTGAGTCAGGTTTCTAGACCTCTTTGCTCACACACGCTTTTTCAGTTCTGCCCACACATTTTCTATCGGATTGAGGTCAGGGCTTTGTGATGGCCACTTCAGTACCTTGACTTTGTTGTCCTTAAGCCATTTTGCCACAACTTTGGAGGTATGCTTGGGGTCATTGTCCATTTGGAAGACCTATTTGCGACTGAGCTTTAACTTCCTGGCTGATGTCTTGAGATGTTGCTTCAATATATCCACATAATTTTCCTTCCTCATGATGCCATCTATGTTTTGAAGTGCACCAGTCCCTCCTGCAGTAAAGCACCCCCACAACATGATGCTGCCACCCCCATGCTTCACGGTTGAGATTGTGTTCTTCGGCTTGCAAGCCTCACACTTTTTCCTCCAAACAATGGTCAATATGGCCAAAAAGTTCCATTTTGCTTCATCAGAACAGAGGAAATTTCTCTAAAAAGTAAGATCTTTGTCCCCATGTGCACTTGCAAACCGTATTCTGGCTTTTTTTATGGCTGTTTTGGAGCAGTGACTTCTTCCTTTCTGAGCAGCCTTTCAGGTTATGTCGATATAGGACTCGTTTTACTGTGGATATAGATACTTGTCTACCTGTTTCCTCCAGCATCTTCACAAGGTCCTTTGCTGTTGTTCTGGGATTGATTTGCACTTTTCGCAGCAAACTACGTTCATCTCTAGGAGACCGAATGTGTCTCCTTCCTGAGTGGTATGATGGCTGTGTGGTCCCATGGTGTTTATACTTGCGTACTATTGTTTGTACAGATGAACGTGGTACTTTCAGGTGCTTGGAAATTGCTCCCAAGGATGAACCAGACTTGTGGAGGTCCACAATTTTTTTTTATCTGAGATTTTGGCTGAATCTTTTTATTTTCCCATGATGTTAAGCAAAGAGGCACCGAGTTTGAAGGTAGGCCTTAGAATACATCCACAGGTACACCTCCAATTCAGTATACCTCCTATCAGAAGCTAATTGTCTAAAGGCTAGACATAATTTTCTGGAATTTTCCAAGCTGCTTAAAGGCACAGTTAACTTAGTTTATGTAAACTTCTGACACACTGGAATTGTGATATAGTCAATTAAAAGTGAAACAATCTGTCTGTAAACAATTGTTGGAAAAATTACTCATGTCATGCACAAAGTAGATGTCCTAAACGACTTGCCAAAACTAGAGTTTGCTAATATGAAATCTGTGAAGTGGTTAAAAATGAGTTTTAATGACTTCAACCTAAGTGTATGTAAACTTCTGACTTCAACTGTACCTGCTGTGTTCATATGTCTACCTGTGTCTTTGTGTCTATAGTTTGGATTCTACATCTCGTTGCGCGACAGATGGGCCTACACAGTGGGTTTATTCCCAAGGGACTCCTCGTCTACAGAACCTCTGTCCAAGTCCTGCCCGTTCCATCTCTGTGGACCTGTGCCTGCAGACGGAAAATAATGATTGGCAGGGAAAATCAGGAAGTATGCAGAATAATTTTTTGTAAAGGAACAGTTCACCTAAAATACAAATTCTCTCATAATTTTCTCACCTTCATGTCATTCCAAACTCATATTTTTTTATGTGGAACACAAAAGTTAAAATATATAGTGACCACATCTGTCAAGCTCCAGAAAGTACAAACCAAACTTTCCATACAATGAATTGCTGAAATTATATTTTTTTCATTTCTCACCAAACCCCATCGAATGCCTTCAGAACATATCAGAAATCGCAGTAAAGGGATAATTCACCCAAAAATGAAAATTCTCTTATTTACTTGCACTCATGCCATCCCAGATGTGTAGGACTTTCTTTTTCTTTCTTCTGCAGAACACAAATTAAGATTTTTACGTCCATACAATGCAAGTGAATGGTGACCAGACATTTGTAGCTCCAAAAATCACATAAATGAAACATAAAAATAATAAAATATGACTCCAGTGGTTAAATCCATATCTTCAGAAACGATATAATAGATGTGGGAGAGGAAACAGATCAAAATTGAAGTCCTATTTTTTTACTCTAAATCTCCACATTAACTTTCACTTTTAGATGTAAAAGTGAAAGTGGAGACTTGATCTGTTTCTCACCCACACCTGTTATATTGTTTTTAAAGTTACAGATTAAACCACTTGAGTCGTATGGATTACTTTTATGCTGCCTTTATGTGCTTTTTGGAGCTACAAAGGTCTGATCACCATTCACTTACATTGTGAGGACCTACAGAGCTGAGATACTCTTCTAAAATCTTTATTTGTGTTCTGCTGAATAAAGAAAGTCATACTCATCTGGGATGAGTGTGAGTAAATTTTTGGATGAACTCTTCCTTTTAATTATATATTAGACTTTTGAAATATACTATTGTATCCTTTTGGAGCTTGAAAAGATGGGCACTATCCACTACCATTGTATGGACAACAGCAATTAGGATATGAGCTTCGCACAACATGAGGGTGAGCAAATAATTCATTTTTGGGTGAACCTTTAAATGAAATAGACTTAAAAACTGTTCACAGTGATTTATTGTATCGCTTTCCCATAATGCCTTGGGAGTGTTTTCTCGACATGTTTGTGCATGTAATGTTGTTTATGACTGCTCATACAAATACAGAACTATGCAAACTTAAAAAAAAAAAAAAACTTCAGTCACACTTTATTTTACAGACTGTTACTGTGTATTTACCGAAGTACAAATTAATATTAATCAACTTCATGTACATACTGTTTTGTGCAGCTGCATGTAAATACACTTTGTTATAGTTATTAGTAATTCATTTTAGTAACATGTGATATGTGTAGCACAGACACTGTAAAACAGCATTACCAAAACTTCATTTCCCCCTTATCCAAACCACCTCAACCCTTTCCATAAAGATGGTGCACGATAAGTTGTATCATGTTTTAAAAATATACGAACGTTTTTATTGCCACATTAGTGCATGTTTCAAACAGAAGCTGTTGAACTGTATATTTTTAGTGTTTTGTTGTAACAGAGAAATGGAAAAAGAGCAAATCTGTAAAAAGAGAGAATATTTATGGCTAGTATGTGTAAGTTTATAAGGAAGCAGATTTATGGGTAAACTGCCACTTTAAAAGAGCCATATCCTGCATTTTTATAATTTTATGTTTTTCTCCAATTATAATGTTACATTTTTATGCACCAAAAACAACTATGTTTTTTGTCATATTGCAGTTTTTCATGACTGTTCCACATTCTCTCTGACCCTTAGAATTAAACAGACTTTAGAGCGGAACAGTTTGAGATTCTGTTCCGGAACATCTCATTCATTTTCTTCATAGGAGAGTAGATTTTAAACAATAACTTATTAATCTTTAACAACAGACCTTCAGCGAGGTCTGTGTTTAATAGCAGAATTCCTGGTGAAGAACTACACTACCCATGATCCTGAAGGGAAATTATTTACCAATCAGAGAATCTCGGCAAACAAAGCACGCCACAAGAGCTCTGCAGCGACCGCCTTCTCCCATGACACACCGTGAATGATGCAATCGAGTCAGTCTCCCTACACTCTCAAACTACTTATATTTGTTTATATCTTAATATTTTGCAGTATACTTAAGATATGTTGTTTTTATACTTGAAATCATCAACTTCAAATCAATCAATTCAGTCGTTTTTAACTCTATTACGTAATTTGCTACATGGGATTGTCTTGTACCGTTGTCATTTTTTAGCTTCAAATCAAAGTTTGTAATGTTGTGATTCACCTCAGAGCTAGTTGCTTCAGTTCATTGCTTGGATCTCTTTTATGAAGTATTTTATGAAATGGGAAAAATACTTCTGGATCCAAGACGGCTGAAAAAGTGGACTTGCACTGTTGCGCTCTGTACCTTTTAAGACTTGTGTGAAAACCCCTTCTGTTTTCATTGGCTAACGTCTTCGCATGTATAATGAGCAACAGTGCTTGGTTGCATATTGCTGGTTTTGCTTCCCCTTTTAATAACAGCTTCTTTGCAAAGTGTGTATTATATTGAGAACATAAACTGTTAATGCTGGGATGATTCCTCTTAAAATTAATAGAAATCTGTTTTTTATAGGTTGTGACAAGGAGGGATTTGCTGATTTATTAGAACAGTTTTGTAAATGCGGCATCACAAGCTTACATCTTAAGGGTAAGACATCACACACGCACACGTTTAGTTGGCTAACTGGGGATATACCAGGGGCGTAGCCATCATTTTAAAAATAAAGGGGGACGGAATGTTTAGCGCAAGACGAACATATGTGTATAAGAAATATATTTTTCAATTAATTAAGTCCAGAATTAACTTTATGCTGCTCTTGTAATTTAATTTACCAAAAAGCTTTAGATTTCAGATCTATTTCTACCTGATCTAACCTTAAATTACGTTTGTTGGTATAACCTAA
This sequence comes from Myxocyprinus asiaticus, assembly GCF_019703515.2. Classification (NCBI taxonomy): domain Eukaryota; kingdom Metazoa; phylum Chordata; class Actinopteri; order Cypriniformes; family Catostomidae; genus Myxocyprinus; species Myxocyprinus asiaticus. The sequence continues at coordinate 32,689,151 of NC_059387.1, forward strand.
TGTAATCAGGTTGATTCAAATAACATAAAATTGTTTTTCTTTTTCATTTAAGAAAGCAGTTAATTTAGATGTTATCACATGAAGCACATTTTTGCATAACACAAGCTAGCTGACAACATTTTTCCATATGCAGTATATGTCAAAGGGAAATCACAGTAACAACATATTTTGTCCAAATTGAGTCAAGACTGGAATTGGGTCTCTTTAGACTAAAAATGTGATTCATGTCCTAACCATCTTATTTACATGTAATTGTTTTGATTGAAGTCGATTATTTAATTTAACTAGATTATCTTAACTACATTAGGTTACACCACAATAAGCTAGGTTTGGGGGTTAGATCAAGTAGAAATAACTCCTTCAGGTGACAATTGCAGGTTAACACTTTTTACAGGCATCCTGCGACGGATGGGTTTGACTCAACTTCTGTAACCTTAGATTCAAAGAATTTTTTTTTTTGTAAAAATGTGAAAATGAAAATTTGGCTGGAAAATAATAATAAAAAAGGTCATATTTCTCAGTTTCAGTGTTGGCGTAGTTACTGCATTTAGCCTTTTGTGGGGCAGAATTTGACTACAATTAGCTAGAGAAAAATCCTGTGGCTGGATTACTTCAGATTGTATAAACCATCTCAAACCAAGCAATAATACATAATTACCTATATGGCTAATTTTAATTTACAGACCTACTTCTCAGTCAAACTCAAACAGCAAAGAATCAATACTAATGTATTATATCTAATGATCATTCAGTGGGATGAAGTTTGGTTTTATTGAAAGTGAGGGGCACATGTCCCCCGTGCATTCTATGCCCATGGGACATACCATAACACTTCAATTGGTACACTGATGCACAATTACAATAACTACAGACTAACCTTCATGTGTTTGTGTGTTGTAGGTGTGAATGTATCCTGTGTATTGCAGAGAGTGCATGCCGTGGGGTCTGTCTTTGCTGCATTTGATGAGCAGAGGGTGAGTCTCACCTCAAGACTGAATGACGACAAACTCTTGTGTCCAGCGGGACAGGAACGACAGGTTCAAGGAGGTACAGGCCACACACACACACACACACAAACACACATCTGTTAATGCCACAAAACTTTGCTTTTGTGGATGTTCAGGGCTTGTATTGGTCAAATAAGAAAACGTCCATCTGTATCTCCAGCAGGGGCATCTGTCGGCCTGCAGGTGGGGCTTGTGCTTACAGCGATTCTGTTGTTTGCATTGGGTGCTGCATTGTTTGTTTACCTGTACAAAAAAAGGTGAGTTCAGAAGAGTTTTGTGTGTGTGTGTTTTGCGTTGAGCATGTGTGATGTTTCACAATGCTACAAGGTGGTTCAGGAAGAGTTCCTATGATGATGGAAAACCTGGAAATATATGGGAATTTTAAAATAGTGAGCTGTCCAGGCTTGGGAATGTCATGGAATTAAATAACATCCTAAAAGTCATTGAGATTTCTTTAGTGAATTCACATTTTATAGTTACAGTATGTTTTGCTGTCAAGTACTGTATATAATCATGCAGATAATGCTCTTTGAAGAGTAAAACTTTCTCTTTTGAATTGATTCTTTACAATTAATCAGTTGAATTGGTTCAAAAATTGGTCTGAAGAATTAATTAATGGATCGGTTTGAATCAAAATTATTTTTACAAATCCCTATCCAGGTATCGTAAACAACTGGAAAGGTCCCATGCCATCTCACCCTCATGCCATCCCAGATATGTATGACTTTGTCTTTTGCTGAACACAAACAAAGATTTTTAAAAGAATATCTCAGCTCTGTAGGTCCATACAATGCAAGTGAATGCTGGCTAGAACTTTGAAGCTCCAAAAAGCATGTAAAGGCAGCATAAAAGTAAAGTCCATACAACTCCAGTGGTTAAATCCATATCTTCAGAAGCAATATAATGTGGGTGAGAGAGTCCTTTTTTTAGTCTAAATCTCCACTTTCACTTTTACATCTGAAAATGAAGGTTAAAGTGGAGATTTATTGTTAAAAAGAACTTGCATTTTGGTCTGTTTCTCACCCACACCTATTCTGTCGCTTCTGAAGATATGGATTTAACCACTGGAGTTGTATGGATTACTTCTGTGTTTCCTTTATGATTTTTAGAGCTACAAAAGTCTGATCACCATTCACTTACATTGTATGGATCTACAGAGCTGAGTTATTCTTCTAAAAATCTTCATTTGTGTTCAGCAGAAGAAAGTCACACACATCTGGGATGGCATGAGGGCGAGTAAATGAAGAGAGAATTTTCATTTTTGGGTGAACTATCCCTTTAACATGATTTTGGTGTGATTCAGTAGCTTACTAAACTTATTTGTGTAAAGACATCTCCAGTATTACATTACAACTTTGTTGTCTTGATGGAGAAACACCGGTAAACCATGTAATCTTGTAAAATGCTGTAACGCAGGTAAATCCCAGATTTTATCACATTAAAACATACAGTGTTTACCTCTTGTGACTATACTTGGAAACTGTGTGTAATTTAATGTATATATACTGGCCCCATTCACTTCCATTGTCAGAGACTTCAAATGAGATGTTTGTTTATTTATTTTTATATATAAATGAGGGATGAGTCAATAATTTTTTGTGGTAATCAACATTATGCTGCAAATGCTGTTGATTGAGCTGAACTTGTATTGAACCCTGTAGGAACATTCCTTTAACAGCAGTTCATGTGTTTTTGTGTGATTGCCTTTTCACAGGCGGCCTGCTGACTACCTCTCAATGCAGCTCAGCGAACAGGCCGAGACGCCACTTCAACTTTAGTGTGTTTGCATGAGTGTGCATGTGAGTTTGTGTGTGGGTGAATGCTTGCAGAATCATATATGTTTGTGTATTTTTATGAAGTGTAGTGTTTTTAACTACTTACTTGTGCTTGAAATGCAAGCACACAGATTCACACAGATTTCAAGTTTTTTCAAAGCCATATTATTGAACCTGCAATATAAACAGCCCAATGATTTTCATTTGTTTAACATTGTTTAACTTGATGAATGTTTAAACCGAAGTTCTAAAGAACATTCTTTTATTAAATCCATCCATAGGGTGTAATTTCTGTGCCACTAGCTTCACCAAACAGAATTGCAAAAATAATCGCTGTTTTCAAACAGATCCAACCTCTACCAACCTGAGTTGACTCCACATATTTAGCTGGGGTATGAGAAATAATTTAAAATCTAAAAGATTACACATCATATTTTGGTACAGTTTCTAATGTTAATTGAAAATACATACCAGTACAAATTTGCTGCATCCAGAATAAGATAACAACAAATTTTAGCAAAGCTTGTTGTGATATGTTACAATTTTACTATGGACATGAGACCCATGAGACCCAAAGATCTCAGACATACAAAATGCACAGTGTTCCTCAAATTCTGCTGAAGCTGTTGAAAAAAACAAACAAAACAAAACAGTGTTTTCTAAATGAGAAAAACTTTGAAATTACAAACCGAAATAAACAAAACAAAAACAATGAAAAATGGCAATATTTCATGTTAGTATGTTAGATATTAAAGGGATGGTTCACCCAAAAATTAAAATTCTCTCATCATTTACTCACTCTTATTCTATCCCAGATGTGTATGACTTTCTTTCTTCTGCAGAACACATATTAAGATTTCTAGGAGAATATCTCAGCTCTGTAGGTCCATATAATGCAAGTGAATGGTGACCAGAACTTTGAAGGTCCAAAGTAGATATAAAGGCAGCATAAAAGTAATCCATAAGACTCCAGTGGTTAAATCCATGTCTTCTGAAGCTATATGATCAGTGTGGGTGAGAAACAGTTTAATATTTAAGTCCTTTTTATTATATATCTGCACTTTCACTTTCAGCCACCTGCTGGTTGGGGCTGGTCAAAGGTGGAGATTGATAGTAAAAAAGGACTTAAATATTGATATTTTTCAATTTTTCAAAATATGGATTTAACCACTGAAATCATATGGATTACTTTTATGCTGCCTTTATGTCTACTTTGGACCTTCAAAGTTCTGGCCACCATTCACTTGCATTATATGGACCTACAGAGCTGAGATATTCTACTAAAAATCTTCATTTGTGTACTGCAGAAGAAAGTAATACACATCTGGGATGGCATGAGGGTGAGTAAATGATAAGACATTTGTCATTTTTTGGTGAACTACCCATTTAATTTTCAGCATGGTGATATAAAGAAGCATTGTCATTGTTGTTTGACATTTGCTCCTAGGCATTTGTGCTATTGCTAAAATCCTGATGTTTGCGGCCAATTGTTCATTTAAAAGAGAAGCAGATGTTAGGGAATTTTTCACATTTACTCACCTGTAATTAATAAAGTGATTTATGTGTTCATGTGCTCACAGATTTTCTGCATCTACAAAGTATTATAAAATATTCTCTGGGGCCACAGAATGGTTTCAGTGTGTAATAGTGTACAGTAGCGTGTTATTAGGATTGGTAGAGCCCATGTTGAAGAAATTCCAACTTGTTACTTGTATAATTGTCACTTAATCAGCTTCCATTCTCATTAGTTGTATATTGATCACAACTGCATGTTATTTAGAAATTAGACTGTCATTTCACTTGTTTGTAATTCTAGGACTGTCTTCGCAGTGTTGAAATTAAAGGGCTAGCCGCAGTTATATGTTCCAGCCTGCTTTGCTTCAGTCAGGTCTAGATAGATCAGACAATACACATACATGAAATCAAGGTTTCAGGTGAAAAGCTATATTTTGTTTAAGATTTTGAATATAACTGTGGAATTGCAATGTGCTCCATTTCGTTTGAAGGGATTATTATTTTTATTTGATCTCACTAGTTATTAATGATGAGTCCTTTGCACATTTGTTAAAATAATACAATCAAAATAAAGGACTGTTTGCTAATATTGGCTGTGGATGACCTCCTTGTCTATAATATAATATAGTGGGATCCAAAAATCTGAGACCACTAGTAATAGAAATTCTTACATTTGATTAGTGCAAATTTAAATATTTGCAACTCATTTTACATCTTTGTTTTAAATTTCTTTTAAATGTATCAAAATCCTAAAATGTTATTTCCAAGTAAAAAAAAAAAAGGAACATAGTTACAGCATTCAAAAGTGAAAATCTATGTTAGACTTAAAAGATGCCCGTTTCTTAACTTTTATATTTGGTCTCTTCCAATCTTTAATGTACAGTTTATGTAGCTTATATACAGTTGAAGTCGGAAGTTTGCACACACTTAGGTTGAAATCATTAAAACACAGATTTCATATTAGCAAACTATAGTTTTGGCAAGTCCTTTAGGACATCTACTTTGTGCATGACGTGAGTAATTTTTCAACAATTGTTTACAGACAGATTGTTTCACTTTTAATTGACTATATCACAATTTCAGTGGGTCAAAAGTTTACTTACACTAAGTCAACAGTGCCTTTAAGCAGCTTGGAAAATTCCAGAAAATTATGTCAAGCCTTTAGGCAATTAGCTTCTGATAGGAGGTGTACTGAATTGGAGGTGTACCTGTGGATGTGTTTTAAGACCTTCGCTTGACATCATTGGAAAATAAAAATAAATAAATAATTGTGGACCTCCACAAGTCTGGTTCATCCATGGGAGCAATTTCCAAATGCCTGAAGGTACCTTGTTCATCTGTACAAACAATAGTACGCAAGTATAAACACCATGGGACCACACAGCCATCATACCGCTCAGGAAGGAGACGCGTTCTGTCTCCTAGAGATAAACGTAGTTTGGTGCGAAAAGTGCAAATCAATCCCAGAACAACAGCAAAGGACCTTGTGAAGATGCTGGAGGAAACAGGTAGACAAGTATCTATATCTACAGTAAAATGAGTCCTATATCAAAATAACCTGAAAGGCTGCTCAGCAAGGAAGAAGCCAATGCTCCAAAACTGCCATAAAAAAGCCAGACTACAGTTTGCAAGTGCACATGGGGGCAAAGATCTAACTTTTTGGAGAAATGTCCTCTGGTCTAATGAAACAGAAATTGAACTGTTTGGCCATAATTACCATCGTTATGTTTGGAGGCTTGCAAGCTGAAGAACACCATCGCAACTGTGAAGCATGGGTGTGACAGCATCATGTTGTGCTGACAGAGTTACACCAGTTCTGTCTGGAGGAGTGGGACAAAATTCCAGCAACTTATTGTGAGAAGCTTGTAGAAGGCTACCCAAAATGTTTGACCCAAGTTAAACAATTTAAAGGCAATGCTACCAAATACTAACAAAGTGTATGTAAACCTCTGACCCACTGGGAATGTGATGAAAGAAATAAAAGCTGAAATAAATAATTCTCGCAACTATTATTCTGACATTTCACATTCATAAAATAAATTAGTGATCCTAACTGACCTAAGACAGGGAATATTTTCTATGATTAAATGTCAGGAATTGTGAAAAACTGAGTTTAAATGTATTTGGCTAAGGTGTATGTAAACTTCTGACTTCAACAGTATACTGTATGTTCTGTCTATCATATATATCTATGTAAAATGTACATGGTATATATCTCAGACAATCTGCTCCACAGAAACCTCTCTATGCACTTTAACAGCTGCTCTAAAAAAGCAAACTCTCATTCTCTCTCTATCGCTTCTTGTGCTTTCATCAGCACTTCCTGTCCTGTCTGTATCAGACAATTTTTTCTTAAAATACACATAGACATATAGTGTCCTAGTTTGATGTCTTATTTATTTACCTGGTTTGCATATATTGCAATATATTACTTACACACTTGAATTTAGTGTGTTCATTTTATTACTTGCAGACACCTGTAAGAATTTGTGTCTGTATGTATTCTGTTTGTCTGCACATCTGCACAGTCCAGTGCTTTATGTAAAGCAAAAACGTGCATGTTTATGCATGTCTGCGCATGTGTGTGGTTCTGTGCACTTAGTGACAGCACTTCACAGATGATGCTGCACGTCGAAAGTGCATCTGTGGCCTGCTGCACAGGAAGAGACGGAGGTGTGACAGGAAGGATAGAAAGAGAGGGAAAGGCATATAGCGTGACAGAGAGACACTCAAATAGAGAAATTGTAGAATGGAGGATGAAGTCTGTGAGAAAGAGAGTAAAGAGTAGCTGAAGCGATTGAATGGCAGTATAATTCCTGTTGACAAGAAGTTGCCTTTCATATCTGCGTGATCCTGGTTCTGTGATTGGAAAAAACTCTCTAAAGACCATGAGCCTAAATCAATAGTAAGTGATCTCTATGTGTGTTTAGTTTCCTGATCAGCTGTCTTGATCTGTCTGTCTGAATGTCACAAATAACAATAGTTACAATATTGTATATCATTCACAGTGAGGTCCAAAAGTCTGAGGCCACTAGTGAAAATGCTTGTATATGCATTCTTTACTAGTTTGAGAATTTAAATAAGTCATTTCAAAATTCAGCATAGAATTTAATTGGAAAGTTAAATTTGTTGTAACATCATTCTTTTGCTTTGATAAAGTTGTCTTATTTATTGTTAGACCATCAAAATTAAAAACATGTATGCTAGACCCCACATGCACTAAGCTACTGAAAGAGGTGTTTTCTGGAGTTTTGGAACCTCTTCTCAATATTATTAACTCCTTATCTTCAGGACATGTATCAATAACTTTTAAGATGGCAGTAATCAAACTGGTGAATTGGTTAATTGTGTAGACCCATCTCAAAAATACTAAAAAGGCTGTATCCTCCCAACTATGCTTTTATTTTGCAGAGAAACTGTATTTATGAAGATTTTCAGTCAGGTCTTAGGCCCATCATTGAATGGAGCCTGCACTTAGAAATTATTTACTCTTATCATATGACCTCAGCTGTATCTCCCTTCCAATATTAGACCTTTGTGCTAACGTTGTCACCATAGATCATGACATTCTCTTGGAAAGGCTTGTGAATTACGTTGGCATTTGTGGACAGAAATAAATATGTTTAGACTCAATTTATCTGAATGCTACTACTTTCTTTGCATAAGGAGAACTGTCAGATCAAAAACAAGTTAATTATGGCGTGGCGCAAGGCTCTGTATTAGGTCCTCTGCTGTTCTCACTGTACATGCTTGCCTTGGAAGACATTATCAGGAAACATGGATTTTTTTTTATTTTTTATTGTTATGCAGATGACACTCAGCTTTATATTTTCTCTAATAACCACAGTTATTGTAACTTGTAAAATCATAATACATTCAAATGGGATTAATACAGGATTTCCTTCAAACAGTGTTAGAATCTTTCAGATTTCTTTTTTGATGACAGTGCAACAATATGTTACCACAGTTTTAATGCATTGACAAATTCTGTGGTGACAATGATAATTTGGAGGAAATTTGGATACCATGGCATATTTTTGCAAGGATAGTTCATTCAAAATCAGCTTCTTTTTTTTCTTTTTTCTTTTTTACTTGAGCCACTCTTAGTTCATTAAAAAATATAACTGGTATCTATTTACCCTTGTAAAAAAAACTAAAAAAAAAACTTGCTATACTTGTTATTACACAGGAAGTGAGATACAGTTTTGTGTAAAAGTTGAGGCATCTCATAGTGAAATGTATTATAATGGTGACAACTTTGGCTAACCTGTGAAACCGAATGACTGAACTTAACTGTAGTTTTATTAACACTTTATAACTAAAGGTTATTGCCCTGATGAAGGCAGATTGTCTACCAATACGCATTGGCTTTTTAATGTTTTTTGCTTAATAAAATAATATAATGTTTTTTAGTTTTTTTTAAGTGCCTCGTTTTCTATAATTTGATGTTGTTGGCAGCCCCACTCAGCAATAAGCACCTCTCAAAATTGGATTCTTTTTGGATATCTTTTTTTTAAGCCAAAATATTAGTCTTCCTTTTGGCTTCTTATAAAGGTTATTCTGAATAAATTGATTGACTAGTCTACAGTATACAGTATATGACATATGTTTTCAATAGCTTTTGTGGTTTAGCTCTTGTGTTTGATTTGTATCCATAGCTGAATGCTTAATTTGTCAAATACAGAGACACTGACAAAGTGTATGCAAAGAATGGTAATATATTTTAGAAGTTGATTAATGGCGATAGTTTTTCACACATTTCCCCTCATATTGACTGTTGTGTACTATATATGTTGTATAGATAGATAAATTAATAGCTCTTTTATTTTTTAGAAACACGTAAAATTCCTGTCACTCGCTTAAACGTACTAAAGGGGTTAGAGAAGTCAATCAAGATGCTTTATTAGATTATGATTTTCATAATTTAGGAGCGATATCAGCATCTGCAGAGCAGAAATAAAGGAAGCAAAAAAGAGAAATAGAAGTGGTCTTATAAGAATAAAATGAAAAGTGTGTAAAGGTGATGATTCAATTGCAAATAACTAAATGGAGTTGTGAAGTATTTCAGCTGGTCTTGGCTTCTTTGAAAAGGCAACAAGACATAAAATAACACATGCCTCACATGATGCACTGGAGGAACCCTCTGGAGATCAACCAGACAGCCTTTAAAAGAGCTTCAAATATCATATTTATGCATTCAAGGAACTTCAAGATACACTGACTGGCCAGTGTTATGATCTGGGGTTGCTTCAATTGGTCAGGTAGGGTCAGCAACATTATGCGGCAATAAAATGAAGTCAGCTGACTACCTGAATGTACTGGATTTTTCTTCCCTGATTACATGGGCATATTCCAGGATGACAATGTCATGATTCATTGGGCTCAAATTGTGAAAGAGTGGTTCAGGGAGAGTGAGGAATCATTTTCACATTAATTGGCCACCACAGATTCCTGACCTTAACCCCATTGAAAGTCTTTGGGATGTGCTGGAGAAGACTTTATGGAGTGGTTTGACTCTCCCGTCATCAATACAAGATCTCGGCCAAAAATTAATGAACTTTGGATGGAAATAAATGTTGTGACGTTGCATAAGGTTGATGAAACTATGCCATGATGAATGCGCGCCGTAATCAAAGCTAAAGGCAGTCAAACGAAATATTAGAGTATGCAACCTTTTTTTTTGGCCAGGCAGTGTATATTTCAAGAGACTTGAAGCCTTTCCCTTATGTTGGGGTTACTGAGGGAACCATTATCAGTCTGCAAAAACAAACGCTAGACAAATTTCTGTGGTTTCCTCTTGCTTGTCTGTAATATGGAAACAATATTTGTTTTGAGGAGGAGGCTAAAGTTTCTAAGTGCTCTCACCTCCTCCTCATTATCTTTAATAGGTTCTGCACCCCCCCCCCAATTTTGATTTAACAAGGTGTCTGTGTAAAACTGTTTAGAGTTTTGTGGCTAAATTATGTGTTTTGCAGAATTCTATTGATTGCCCCTCTAGGCTTGTAGCCTTCTCCACCCCACCGCCCCTCCTCCTGTGTGCATTTGTGCACAACTGTTTGTTACAGCTGTCGTGTTGTTGCCATGGTAACAGTGTTTGTTGGTGTATGTGGGTTATTATGAGGTTCAGTAATGTCTTAGTCTCAGACTGTGGCCTTATCTGTTTCCACTGAACTGATGGGTCCCTCCAATAAAGCATAAACCAACTGCATACAAAGTGCACAGGGAAAATGTGTGAAAACAGACAAATCAATTACTTTTCTTGACGTATTTTATGCAAAACATTCGTTTTTTTTTTTTTGTTGTTGTTGTTGTTTTTTTTTTCATAAATCAACAGGAATGGACCCAACAACTGAAGTGCGCTGAGCACACCTGGACACACATTTTCCCAGCACATTCTGGGATGGAGAGAAACTCTCATATTCCATGGCAGGAATGCCGCTACCTGGATCTAAAGTCGAATGCTCAAAAACAAGAGACTAACAAAAGGATGGAGGGTACAGATACACGTCCACCACATTGTATTTGCACAATACACTTCTAAAAGGTTATGCCGTCTTTGTTAAATATGTTTCTTTGTGTACATATGTGTTTACTCTCTAGATCCCAGTTGGTTATGCAAGCACAAGACGTTGCTGCAACGGTTTTTGTCCACCTCCACCTTAGTAAATGTGGTCCATCACATGAGAAAATCAGACAAACTCAGTGTGCAGGAAGTGGGGCTTATCCAGGAAATGGGTTCTTTGAAGGATAAAGTGCATTCACTGGTCGAGTTCCTGTCTGTCACGGATCCGCAAGGTGCCACCCTTCAGGCATACCTTCAGAAATGTTACCCTACAGAGTATAACCTTATAACTGTACATGGTAAGTATGTAAAAGGGCCATAAAGGGGTGTGGCAAAGTGACTGGGAATCATTCATTCTCAATGAAAGTTGGCAATTTGAGGTGACATAATTGACAGTGACATTTGCCAATGCAATGCAACTGAGCAATTGAGTTCAACTTAATGCAAATGAGCTGTAACTACCAATCAATGTGAAGAGCACATGTGTACCGAAAGCCGTTTTAATTTTTTTATTATTTTTGCAATTCCATTCGGTCGTGCTAGTGCCATAGAAATTACTTTTAGCTTTAACTTTCTCCCTTTAAATAATAAAAAAAATTGTTTTAATTGAATTGGCCACTCTAAAAATAAGATGCTGAATTTAAATTTGAATTAGAATGACATGAAGAGGAATTTACTGAACTGCAATACAAAGAAATTCAACACAGTCACATGACAGGAATTATGTACATTAAACTAATTATTATTCCTGATATGTACAGTACAGGTTTTTCAACTGATTATACTGATTAGCACCATAAAATGTCCACTACATTTTTTGATAAATAAAACTGAATCAATTGATTATATACTGTATAATATATTGAGCTGTAACTACACAAGTAAATTAATAATGCATTTTTGGTGAATCTAACAGAATTTACACTGGCAGCCAAAAGTTTGGAATAATGTACAGATTTTGCTCTTATGGAAAGAAATTGGTACTTTTATTCACCAAAGTGGCATTCAACTGATCACAATGTATAGTCAGGACATTAATAACGTGAAAAATTACTATTACAGTTGAAAAAAATGTTCAGAACTTCTTAAACTACTTCAAAGAGTTCTCATCAAAAAATCCTCCACGTTCAGCAATGACAGTTTTGCAGATCCTTGTTATTCTAGCTGTCAGTTTGTCCAGATACTCAGGTGACATTTCACCCCACACTTCCTGTAGCACTTGTCATAGATGAGACTGTCTTGTTGGGCACTTCTCACGCACCTTACAGTCTAGCTGATCCCACAAAAGCTCAATGGGGTTAAGATCCATAACACTCTTTTCCAATTATCTGTTGTCCAATGTCTGTGTTTCTTTGCCCACTCTAACATTTTCTTTTTGTTTTTCTGTTTCAAAAGTGTCTTTTTCTTTGCAATTCTTCCCATAAGGCCTGCACCCCTGAGTCTTCTCTTTACTGTTGCACATGAAACTGGTGTTGAGCGGGTAGAATTCAATGAAGCTGTCAGCTGAGGACATGTGAGGCGTCTATTTCTCAAACTAGAGACTCTGATGTGCTTATCCTCTTGTTTAGTTGTACATCTGGTCTTCCACATCTCTTTCTGTCCTTGTTAGAGCCAGTTGTCCTTTGTCTTTGAAGACTGTAGTGTACACCTTTGTATGAAATCTTCAGTTTTTTGGCAATTTCAAGCATTGTATAGACTTCATTCCTCAAAACAATGATTGACTGATGAGTTTCTAGAGAAAGCTGTTTCTTATTTTCCATTTTTGTCCTAATATTGACCTTAAGACATGCCAGTCTATTGCATACTGTGGCAACTCAAAAACAAACACAAAGACAATGTTAAGCTTCATTTAAAGAACCAAATAGCTTTCAACTGTGTTTCATATAATGGCAAGTGATTTTCTAGTACCAAATTAGCAATTTAGCACAATTACTCAAGGATAAGGTGTTGGAGTAATGGCTGCTGGAAATGGGGCCTGTCTAGATTTGATCAAATAGTGATGGTGTTTTTTACATCAGTAATGTGCTGACTATACTTTGTGATCAGTTGAATGCCAGTTTGGTGAATTAAAGTACCAATTTCCTTCTGAAACAGCAAAATCTGTATATTATTCCAAACATTTAGCTGCCTGTGTAATTCTGTGAAAGTTTTTCTGGACTGGTACTAAAACTATTGTACATTTACAGCATTTATTAAATTATTTTTATTTCATTTCATTTCATTTCATTCCATTTTTTTTTTTTTTTTTTTTTTATTTCCTCCCCTTTTCTCCCCAATTTGGAATTCCCAATATGCTCTAAGTCCACATGGTGGCGTAGTGACCCACCTCAATCCGGGTTGTTTAGGATGAATCTCAGTTGCCTCCATGTCTGAGACCGTCAATCCGCACATCTTATCACGTGGCTTGTTGAGCGCGTTACCACGGAGACAGCGCGTGTGGAGACTTCACGCTATTCTCCTCGGCATCCACGCACAACTCACCACACGCCCCACCGAGAGCGAACCGCATTATAGCAACCACGAGGAGGTTACCCCATGTGACTCTACCCTCCCTAGCAACCGGACCAATTTGGTTGCTTAGGAGACCTGGCTGGAGTCACTCAGCACGCCCTGAATTCAAACTTGCGACTCCAGGGGTGGTAGTCAGTGTCTTTACTCGCTGAGCTACCCAGGCCCCCCCATTTCATTTTTTATTCTACTTCCTTAAATTCAAATTTGAATTACAATTCTACTGTACATTCTGTTTCTCAAGAACTGAATTGGAATTTAAAAGGCATTCTCAATTCAATTCTGAATGGCGCACAAACGTGTTGGAGTTTCAGTGGTTGCAGTAGGCCTACAGTACTTGCCGACTTTTAGTAATTTAATCACTGCCAGTTTGAACACACCGTGAGTGTGTGAGTATTTATACTGTATATCAGTGTTAATGTGTTTGTCATTTTCCAGTGACTCACCCTAATTCACCCTCTATCTTTCCCTACAGACTCTGTGGTTCAGCAGAATAAAGACGCTCTCCTTCAGCGACTTAACGAAGAAAGTGTAAATTCTTCGTACCAGGGTGTTGGTAACTCATATGGCTCTACGCTCCTCCTCATAGAGAGCGTTTCTGACCTACAGCAACGAGAACATGACCTCGTACAAGTGTCTGTAAACAGAGGGGCGGGGCCTCTTCACGGCCGAGCACTGGGATTGGACAAGCTGATTGCACCTTTGACAAGGGTTAGCACCACGCCACGAGTGACACTGACAGTGGGCGTGGCCGGTAGCGGGAAGAGCCGATTGGTCCACCGTTTTGTCCGCATCTGGAGTGGTGGGCAGATCTATCCTGACCTGAGTCTCGTAATCCCTATTGTTTGCTGGGAGTTGAACAATTATGACCGCTTATCGGTTGAACGCTTGCTACGATTGTTTGTTACATACGATAACGTGGATGTAATTATTTGTAACGAAGCCTGCAAAGTGTTACTCATCTTTGACGGATTGGAAGAATTCCGTCAGCCTCTTGATTTTGCCGATGCCCCGTCCAATAGCGACCCTCGGCGGGAAATTCCCGTGTCGGACCTCATTACAAATATCATTCGTGGTAACCTTTTGCCAGGGGCAAATCTTTGGCTTTTGTCAAGACCTGGCGTTGGGGCAAAAGTGCCGGCCGGATTGGTCGATCGTGTGACGGAAGTCCCGCCTCTATCGCAAATGCAAATAAAGGATTACGTTAATCACTATATTACGAACACACTGGATGTGTACTCTTTACCGCAAGACAACTCAAAGTCAAGAACATCGAGTCAAAGCGATTCCCACACCTACATACCAGAAGATGTCTCCTCCCAGGTGTGGGCATACCTGAATTCCCAGAAACCATTGCTTATTTTGTGTACTGTACCCGCTGTCTGCCATATTATCATAACAACACTGTCTCGCCTTCTGAAGGCGGAAACAGATGCAACGTCCCTTCCTCGAACACTAACAGAGGTCTACGCCCACTTTTGTTGGCCACACCTCTCCGGTTCTGATTCAAGTGGCAGTATCAGGAAGCCATTGAGTTCTCTGGGTCGTTTGGCTTTCTATAGCATGTTACGTCGACGGCATACGTTCAGCGAAGCTGAATTGCGAACTTACGGTTTTGATGTCCCACCTCAGGTAGGGACTCTTGGCTACCAAATTCTGAGGCGCAAGCGAAGCTGGTCGTCCGATAACGTGGCGTGGCAGTTCAAGCACCCTTCTGTGCAGGAATTCCTGGGAGCGCTGTTTTATTACGTTTCTTCGAGGCGTGGAATGTTCGATCTGTTCTCAGAAAGTGGCGTCTCCTGGCCACGTATTGGTTTCCATAGCCACTACCGTGCTGCACTTCAGAAAACCAACCAGTCAGACGTTGCAGCCCAGGGCAACCTCGACCTCTTCATGCGATTTCTGTCAGGACTGTTGTCACCAACGACAAGTGCTTTGTTGGGTGGTCCACTGGGCATTGGACGTGAGGAGCAGGTGACCCAGCGCACCACAGCGACAAGCTTGCTTCAGAATGCAATCACCAATACAGGAGGAGACGCTGTCAGTATGCGCAGTGTCACCATGGTTACATGTCTGGCGGAGTTGCAGCAGGGGGAGTGGCTAAGGTCAGTGGAGGAGGATCTTATTAACTGCGGTCTGCGGGGAAAGCTAAAGGACGGAGTTTGTGCTGTGCTTGCATACTTGTTGCAGGTATCAGATGCATGTACCGACGAGACGCAACTGTCCAATTGCCTAGAATCCTCCTCCCTGAAAAGGCTCCTCCCACAGCTCCTGTACTGCAGTAAGCTAAGGTAAAACACACAGTCTAACACACTGTTTAACAGAAATCCCTTATGCTAAAAAAAAAAAAAAAAGTTTATATAATAATAAATTGTATGAGGTTATACACACATTTTCAGAACATTAAAACCTAAATAATATTCATAATAATAAAGATTAAAAACATAAACTCAAATCCTAAAAGCTAGAGCAATGAAATATATATTTACTGTGTGTGTGTGTGTGTGTGTTTTACAGAATGGAAAACAATGAATTTAAGGAAGGTGCAATGGAGTTGTTGGGAAGTTTGCTAAGTGCCAAGGAGTGTCATATTCAGACCCTCAGGTACACACACTCACGCACACACACACACACACACACTCACACACATACATGCCTGTTTAAATACATTTAAGCACATCTAACTTTCTTGCTCTCTCTCTCTCTTTCTAGTCTTGCAGATAACTCAATAAGCAGTAAAGGAATCAAACCGCTCAGTCGAGCTTTACTCGTCAACCGGACCCTCACAGCTCTCGAGTCAGTCATATTTATATATATATATTTTTTAAAGAAATTACCTTCTTGTAGAACTTTCTGGTATTTTTATTCAAGGAAATTTAAGAGTTTCTAATAAAATGTATATCTTTTTTTCTTAGTCTCCGTGGCAACAACATCAGTGCCAAGGGAGCAAAGACATTGTGTGAGGCCCTAAAAATGAACCAGGTCCTTGTCTCAGTAAAGTGAGTTCTAATAAACCAGAATGTTATTTACAGAGTGTCTGAGCTAATTGTTACAGCTGTGAAATCTTTAATTAATAAATATAAATAAAAATAAAAAATAATATAAAATCTACAAATATTATATTTATAAAAATACAACATTTCCAAAAAAAATTATAAAATAAATATTTTTATTGCATAATTATTATTATTATTATTATTATTATTATTATTATTATTATCACCATTATTAATAATAATTATTATTATTGTTTTTAAACTCTTTATTTATCAAATTAAAGGACTTATAATAAATACGTGATAAAGATTTAGATTAATTATATTTATTTAATATTTGAATACAA
Source organism: Myxocyprinus asiaticus (assembly GCF_019703515.2). Lineage (NCBI taxonomy): Eukaryota > Metazoa > Chordata > Actinopteri > Cypriniformes > Catostomidae > Myxocyprinus > Myxocyprinus asiaticus. The sequence continues at coordinate 32,705,861 of NC_059387.1, forward strand.
ATAAGTTTAACGTATCAAGGATAAATAACTAATAAAGAAAAAAGTGAAAATTATCAATACATTACGTTAATATTGTATGTGCTGCTTGTGTGTACATCATATGTTCAGCATATGTTTGTGTTTAGTCTGCAGAGTAATCATATTGAGGATGAAGGTGCCCGTGCGCTGGCCGACGTTCTTCAGTCTAACCGAAAGCTCACCACACTGAAGTGAGTCTGTTTGAGAGTTTATTAGTTTACTTTCACAGAACCACAGAATCATAAACACAAATCTTTATGCGTTTCAGTGTTCAGAAGAACGGCATCGGACCAGATGGAGTGAAAAGAATCGCAGATGCGCTCACAAAGAATCAAACCCTAAAGGAAATAAAGTAAGAGCAATGTGTGTGTGCATATTAAAAGGTTTAGACTGACTATATACAGCAATATATAGTCCGAATTTTTGTCTTGTTTTACAGAAAAGATATCAAAATATATTCTTTGAGAAGAAAAATGGCATAAGATATTAAAACTTGTTTTCAGAGAGGTTTATGCTTGAAAAAGACATGAAAAGAAAGAAAAGAAAAATAAACTTATTTCTTCTTAAACATAAACATTTGATTTCTCTGAAAATAAGTTTTAACATCTTATAGTTTTTCTTCTAATAAGTAAATGTGTCCTGTTTTTAGGATGTTGTACTGGAAAACAAGGCATAACATTGAGTTAGATTTCTTTTCTAATAAAAATTGATTTTCTAATTTATTTATTTTTTCTAATAATGATAAGAATAATTTTTTCAAGTAATGTATATGGCTATCAAATTCTCTATTAAACATCAGCCCTTAATGTCATATTGATGGCAAAAAAGACAGCCGTGTTCCCTTCGATTTGTTATGCTTCCATTATAAAGGTTATTTTTTTGTATTTGTGTGTGTGTGTGTGTTCACAGTGTATCCAGCAATCATTTGGGTGATTTGGGAACAGTGGCTCTGGCTCAAGCTCTTATATTCAACCATTCAGTCCACACACTCAGGTAAAACACACATTTGAAACAATCCACTCCAGATTAGGAACTTTGTTGTGAGGGATCTTCTTCTCTGTGTCTGTTTCAGTCTCCAGAGTAACTCTGTTAGCGACAGAGGAATTCAAGCTCTCTCACATGCTCTTCAATCAAACCGAGGACTCAGCAGTCTGAAGTATGTCAGTAAATGTGTGCTGTGTTTTTTATGTTGAATACAATACATGTAATGTGTAAAATATACTGTATACTAACTCATGGCTTTCTGGAATACTTGATTCTGGTCAATCTGGCATTACCGAATGTACATTATGCCTTATTTATAGTATACATGAGTCAATATCCTGGTCAATAAATAATAATGTTGTTTTTTTGTTTGTTTATTTTTTGTGGCAGTCTAAGGGAGAATTCCATAGGAGTTTCAGGTGCCAAAGACATCGCCAAAGCCTTAAAAGTCAACACCTGTCTCAGAGAACTTGAGTGAGTGCATATACATTTTTTGCTGTCAAATGGTCACATTAAGTTTTTAACACAAAACTACAACAGGTAAATTAATTGACTGGTATTCAAAATAATTGGACATGTGTGTGTGTGTGTGTGTGTAAGTCTGACAGCTAATCTTCTTCATGATGAGGGGGTGACAGCCATAGCTGAAGCCATGAGGGTCAACAGAGCGATCACTTCATTACAGTGAGTAAAACACACGCTTTACACCAAAACACAAAAAACGATTTCTATCGTTTTCTCTAGGTGTGACTAAAGGTATATTCAGTCTTCTTGAATGCAGTCAGTCATCTGTCCTGGCTTAGTTTATTAATGATAAACAAACCAAACGTATTAATAAACAACATAAACTTACTGTTCTGTTAATTAATCCAGAAATGGTCTATAAGATTAAAGAATTTGTAGCTGTGAGAGAATGTGATGAGATGTAAACTTGTCTGATTGAATAGACGTTCATGATTCACTTTCTCAGTGGAACAAAGGAGGCTTAATGTTCATACCAGGACAATCTCTCGTGTAAATGACTGAAGAAACGCCAGTGTTTGTGTGTGTGTGTGTGTGTATGTGTGTATGTTTTGAAAATGTCCTCACTAAAATAGTGAAATGTGTGAAAACCATCTTCACTCACTTCACTATGTCAACAATGTTAACATAAACAACTTTTCATTTCGAAAAAAGCCTATCTAGGGACCTGAGATGCAAATTAGCATGTGCTATAAAATCTTAATGTACTATGCATCTTTTTTAGTTTTTGTACAGAAATTATGTTTTCGTTTTATACAAATAAACCAATAAATAAATCAAATAAAAAATTTTTTTTTTATATAAGTATATGTTTAATTAGGGCTGCCAATAGATGAAAAATGTTAATTCAGTGAATTACATCATATGCCGATTAATTAATCTAATTAATTGCATATAATAAAATAAACCAATTAAACATAATATATGATAAAAAAATAAATAAATTACGCATTTAAATTTCATAACAAATTTCTTTCATAAAATAAAAAAAAACTAAATATTTGCAATAATGCATTAGTTATCATGAATTAACAATGAACAAAATCATTTTACTGCATTTATTTATCTTTGTCAATTATATAATTAATAAAAATACAAGTTTTCATTGTTAGTTCATGTTAGTTCACAATGCATTAACTAATGTTAACATATATTCAACTTTTTGATTTTTAAAAAAAAATGTATTAGTATCTGTTGAAATTAACATTAAGCAACACTAATAAACTAATAAATGCTGTAGAAGTATTGTTCATTGTTAGTTCATGTTAACTAATGTTGTTAACTAATTTTAACAAATGGAACCTTGTTGCAAAGTGTTACCAAAATATTTTAAAATATTTTATTGAGTGTTGTGATTACATTTGTAGCTGAAAATGGCTCATATTTAGGTCAAATCATATTTTGCTGTAACTTACTATGAGGGTTAAGGTTTAGGAATAAGGTTAGACTTACATAGAAAATACTATTACCACTGTATAAAAAATTTGCTATGAGTTGTCCACTTATATAGTGAAAAAACATGTGTGTTTCAGTCTCCAGTGGAACTTCCTGAAGGCTGGAGCGGCTAAAGCTTTATCACAGTCTCTCATGAGCAACACCTGTATTCAGCTGCTGGAGTAAGACTATTTACAGTTTGATTCATTAACCTGTCCATCTGTTCATGTGTAGCTGTGTAACATTATCTAGACAGATTACTGTCATTCTGTTAATTCCTCTTTGACTCCACACTCTTACAGGCTGTAAAACCTTTTTGGTTCTAATTGGAATAAACCATTATTTGTAGAGCGCATGTCTCAACTTTATTGTAATATTGGTTCAAATGTGTCATTGGATATGGATCTGTAACATGATTTATTATCGCTCATATCTCTCTCACATTGTGTGGACAGTCTGCAGGAGAACACTCTGGGAGATAATGGTGTCATTTCACTGGCCAGTGCACTGAAGACAAACTCCTCTCTCAAGACCCTCTAGTGAGTCGGACCTTTTTTATTAGTTTTTGGCTATTTAGTCCATTCACTGTATGAAGCTGATATCTGACACTCTGATGTCTGTGTGTGTAGTCTTCAGGGTGTATCTGCAGGTAAAGCAGGGGCCGTGGCGCTGGCTGATGCTCTAGTGGTCAATGAAACCCTTCATACACTAGAGTGAGTGCATACAGTATATGTTCTAGTAAATGGAGATGAATGACAAAGCTTTGGCACTCCTGATTCAATTGCATTTTGTTGCTTTTGTAGTAAAACTAATCTTTGCACTGAACAAACCCATATTTTATAGAATGCATATTTTTATTTTAATGCACAGTTAATGCAAATTTTAATGAAACAGTTACTGAGTTCATTGCTCAATTTAATGGACTGAATAAAAAACAAAGGTAAATTTGGCATGTTCAAAAGATTTGTCTCCCTTGTAGACAAAACATTAATGCTATTTTACAACAAGGTTATATTTGTTAAAATAGTCAATGCATTAGGTATCACAGCATAACTAACAATAAGCAATATTTTATTACAGCATTTATTGATATAGGTACAATTGTTCATTGTTAGTTCAAATTGCATTAATCAAATTAAAATGCATTAACATTAGTTGCGATTAATCACAACTATTAGTTGCGATTAATCAAATTAATGGCAATGAATCGCATCTATCAATATTTTCAGAGAAAGACCCCCAAATAAAAATGTATTTAATAGATAATGATTAAATATTTATAGATTAATAATTACAAATGTAATATATTATTGTTATAATATTATAAATATACTATATATTATTAATACACAATATTGTGGCAGACAAGACAATACAAAAAATTGCTTTGGAATACAACATGTTATTTATTTCCATAATCATTGGACAATAAGCCAATAATTGGCCTACAGTCCACAGCAATCTACTTTGCAGTTGAATTGATCAATCTGTCCAAGATAGATCTGTTGTAAGGACTTTTCTAAAGATGTGTATATGTGCACGTCAGACGGACGCTTTGGATGCATCGCCTTTAAGCAGCATTTGAAATTTAGAAAAACACATCTTAAGACTCCTGCATTTGGAGTTGCGCTCCGTCCAACTGTGTGTGTAGTTGCGCTTAATGCCCCCTGCTGACAGAGACTAAAAAAAATAAATAATTCTCTGCAGTGGATGATCAGCTCTTTACATAAACTCAATAATCTTCCATGACTTTTGTCCTAGTCTTCGTGGCAACTCCATTGGGATGGAGGGAGCTAAGGCATTTTCCAGCGCTCTGAAGATTAACAGGAGTTTGAGAAGTCTCAAGTACGTCTATAGACACTGCACCTCTCTAACAGATCTATGAATAATCTAAAGTTGAAAGTCTTATAAGAGTGTGTTTGCATGTTTGTAGTCTACAGGAGAATTCTCTGGGGATGGATGGAGCGATCTTCATCGCCACAGCTTTGAGAGGGAACCATCAACTCACCTACATTAAGTATGTGTGTGTGGGTATACAGTATGTGTGAACCGCCATCTATGTGTGTAAGGTTAAACCACAATGTGTCACAAGATTTATGCCTACCACATGTGGTAAATATTTTACACTTTCAAACTGGGTGAGATTCGAAAGACTGATTACTGATTTTGAGATACGTATATGTGTTGAATACCTTTCGTATTTTGATGTGATCTGCAATCAGTGTAATTGCTTTTGTGTGTGGTTTGTCTGTGATTTGTGTCTGTCTAAACATTTTCTATTTCTCATTCAGTCTCCAGGGCAACGGCATTGGTGAGTCAGGGGCAAAGGTCATCTCCGACGCCATCAAAGCTGGTGCATCAGAGTGTGTGGTGGACATCTAGCATGCACACATACTCTCAACAAAGCAAACATTGTAAAATGTAAATTAATGTATATATTTATTCCATGTAATAATGTCTATTTGATTTTTATGGTACTGACAGAGATTTTATATTAATAAAAGACAATTACAACTATTTTAATTCAAGACTTTCAATCAAATTTTAAGGGTAATTGAACAGGCAGACACACCCAAGTTCAAACAAGAAGATACATTTACATATATTAGTAAATACATTATAATATTTACATAGATGTGCAGTGCATTGCACACTAAAAAGAGTGTTGTTGTATTTATGATTCATGCATGTAAGCCATTATATAATTATTAATTGCATGTCAGTTGTGTGCACGTGTTAAAAATCATTATCGCTCTCCTCGAGGATTTGCGGGTTCAATGATCGGTTTGATCGTCCAGGTTTGGCAGACGAGCACTCGAGGCTGTCATTATCTTCATCCAGATCCTCGTTTTCCTCCTCTTCCTCTTCATCACCATCTTCATCATCATCGTCAACATCGATCTCACTGTCCGACTGCAAACCAAAGCAAATTACCGATTATATAGCATGACTAAAATACACTTTAAAGCAGGGGTGCTCATTACGTCGATCGCAAGACAACCACTGGTCGGTCTCGTTAACTGGTCAAACGGTAAAGTAGAGAGAGAAACTACTCAAATAACGAAATTCTCTTTCACTTTTTACTTTCCTCATGTCGGCTCCCACACGGGTGATTTCCGAAACGTAGGATGGCAGGAGAAGACTTGTTAATATTTATGAGGAAAGCTCTACCTGTTTGATTATGATTAAGGGTAGGGCCCTGATTCCTCTGTCAAATCAGGTAGCGCCCAATTAACAAATTAGTCAGGATTAGTTTTTGCATCGAGAATCAATACATTTCACTGGAATTGGTTTTGACTACTGAAATGTTGGTATCTTGACAACACTGTGCCTAAAATGTACATTTAAATTGTGCATGGTAGATCTTACTGTAATAGCATGTGTGAGCACCTCTGGTTTAAATGTACATTACAGAGGATTTCTTGTTCAATTTTTCGCTTCAAAAGAACAAAATGCCATTATTGAGCCATTTCATGTAAAATACGTGTTCGAAACCATGTTCCTGCCTTACTCTGAGTCACTATGGTAAGGCTACAAGTAACAACAGAGCGCAACAGTCTGGTTCTGAAAGTAAAAATAATTTGTTTCCATAGGAGAATTGATTATTTATGATAACTTTTAAACCTTTAAAGACAGACCGACCATGGGCTATGAGGTTGTTAATCAAAGGTATCCCTTAAAAACAATAAAAACAATCCAGAGTTCATGACAAAGTTGCCGCAAATTGTCCATTGTTGCCAAAGGTCTGCTGCAGGTTCACCACTACCGGTGAAGAGCTACAAACATATGGCAAACATCTGTGGCGAATCACAAGCTCATTTGCATGTGAAAATAATGAGTGGCAAATTTGCGGAAAGTTTGTGAAAAGTTTGCCAGAACTCTCGATTTTTTTTGTAAGGAATATGCTTCTGTTAAAGCATCAGTCTGAACTTACATTTTTAAAAGTGTTGTGTTAAATAGTGGAACTCCTGGTAAAGAACTACAATACCCATGATCCTAAATGAAAAGGATCCACCAATCAGAGAAATGCAGTGACTCCCATTCATTTTTAATTTGACTACATCATTCTTAGGGATTGTAGTTCATCCCTAATTTAAAGACGTTAAAGGGATAGTCCCCCCAAAAATGAAAATTCTTGAAAATATGATAGGTGTGGGTGAGAAACAGATAATTATTTGTCTTTTTTTTATTTTTATTTTTTTATAACAATCGCCACATTCACTTCCATATTCTTCTTCTTTTTTTGGGGGGGGTTCCCCTTTTTCTCTCAATTTGGAATGCCCAATTCCCAATGCGCTCTAAGTCCTGGTGGTTGCATAGTGATTCGCCTCAGTCCGGGTGGCGGAGGACGAATCCCAGTTGCCTCCGCGTCTGAGACAGTCAACCTGCGCATTTTATCACGTGGCTTGTTGAGCGCGTTGCCACGGAGACTTCACGCCATCCACCGCGGCATCCTGCGCCCCACCGAGAACAAATCACATTATAGCGACCGTGAGGAGGTTACCCCATGTGACTCTACCCTCCCTAGCAACCAGGCCAATTTGGTTGCTTAGGAGACCTGGCTGGAGTCACTCAGCACGCCCTGGGATTTGAACTAGCGAACTCCAGGGGTGGTAGCCAGCGTATTTTACCACTGAGCTACCCAGGCCCCCCATATTCTTCTTCTTGTGTTTTTGGCGATTCACATTCGTCATGCATATTGCCACCTGCTGGGCAGGGAGAAGAATTTATAGTAAAAAAGGACACCTATCATATCGCTTCTGAAGACATAGATTAAACCACTGAAGTCGTATGGATAACTTTTATGCTGTCTTTATGTGCTTTTTGGAGCTTGAAAATGTTGGTACCCATTGACTTGCATTGTATCAGAGCTGAAATATTCTTCTAAAAATCTTCGTTTGTATTCAGCAGAAAAAAGAATGTTATACACATCTGGGATGGCATGAGGATGAGTAAATTTAGAGAGAATATAAATATTTGCCTGATTTTCAAATACTTTTTTGCTTCAAATCAAATTTTGTAATATTGTGATTCACCTCGGAGTTCATGGCTTAGAACTATTTTATGAATGATTTTATGAGACCCTTATGGAAAACACTAATGTGAAAAAACATCCAGAACCAAGACGGCTGAAAAAATGGGCAGGCACTGTTGCGCTCTAGTCTAAAAACAAACAACTATGTATTCTGCATTTGTACACACATACAGTATAAACACACTCATACATGCAAAACCTTTTCTCTCTTTTGTTTCCGGCCGTTGCCGGATAGGCGGACTCGTTCCTTTACTCTGGGCTTGATGAACGAGTGCAGAGGAAGACAAAGAGAGATGTAGGAGTGAAAATAGAGTGAATGAAATGAAAGCTGACAGCATATACAGTGAAAAGAAAACGTAGGACAACAATCACTGTAGATTCCTAATCATGTATAGAATTGTGGAGAAAAATGTGGAAAAAGAACGAGAGAGCTAGGCTGCCATACAAAGGCAAAATGCAGTAACTACCCATTTTATCAAGACTAAGCTATGACTGAACTTGGGTCTCTTTTAGACTATGTTCAGTCCTGTGGCAGACAGGTTTGGCTCAACTAAGCTCTGATTTAGAGAAAAAAAAGTGTAAAGTTTGTAGTACAGTAACTACAAAATCCACACTAAAACGAAGTAACTTTGAAACCATTTTTCTCAGTTTCAGTGTTGGCGTAGTTACTACGTTTTGACTTTGTAGGTCAGTAGGAAGCCATTATTGCATGCACAATCTGAAAACTCTACATAACAGAAATATAAAAGGGAAGAAAACCCTTGATGTGTTCTGATTTCATGCATGTCTTTGCTCTTCCATAGTGTGTGTCTATGGAACAGAGAGTTAATGTATATGAACGTGTGCATTCTCACCTCGTCACTGTCTCCTCCTCTCATACTGCCAATGAATTGAGCTCCACCTCGACCTACAGCAGAAAAAAACACATCAGGCATGCTTGAGAACTTAAACTCACTTTCATTAACAGATACAGCCATATGTTTTATCAATGTGTGAGTATATTTGAAAATGCAATTAAAAATTAATGCATTATGTGAACATGCTGAAAAGTAGATATTACTGTAATAGTAGAATATTTCATTTAATATTTTAAAAGTATATTATATTTTTAAACTTGGTTCTTTAAGACCTTATTTTAGCTTTTGGTGCTGCTGATTGTAGTATAGCTCTTTAAAAAATGTGAATTGTTTTCTAGCTTTGGGAACCAGTTTTCTATAAAACATGATTTATGAATCACCTGATATCTGGGTGTGACGTGTGGGATGTGGTCTGAGCTGCTGTCCGTCATCTATGTCACTGTCAGATCCTTCATCCTCTGGGATGTCCACATCGGAGTCTTCATCCCTCACTACTGAGAAAGAGAAATGTAGAGATCTGTGATCCTTGTTGAGATTACTTTATTGATTACTTTGTAATCACATTAATAATTATTTTACTTTTAAGTTACTTTCTAAAACATTTTTGCTCCCCCACTCAACAAATTCAAAATAATGTCTGCATTTCCTCTCTCAAACAGGTCTACTTTTTAACATAATTCATGTTTAAAAATGTATTCTACATAAATAATTAGGAATGGGAATCGTTAGGGATATAAGTATTCCGGTTCCGATTCTTTCAGTACTTTTGAGGAAGAATTACTTGGAAATAAGAAATGCAATTCTTATACTGCCCTCAGAGGCCTGTTCCCAAATTGTGAGATCATTTTAGATTTTCACAGAGCAGATAACAGACAAATCAGAAATAAATTTCATACAATTGTTGTAAAAAGCATGTTTGCATACTTTTTGCATCAAAGCTCATGTGTATTGTTGTCTAAGCCTGTAAGCGCCGGATGTTTCACACTGTAGATTCAAAAGAACCGGCTCATTAGAGTCATTCGTTCGGGAATCAATACACTGGAATCAATCTACAGCGCTACGTAGATTGTATTTTGATTTATATAAAAACAATAGAAGTAGCTACATAACTCTCTCTGTGTGTGTGTTACCTCCACTCCTCATGAGTCTCTTTTCTTCCTCTTTTAATTTGTTTTGTATCATTTTCATTGTAATTTCTGCTTCCTAGAAAAACAAAACAAAGGATACAGTGATCCCATCAGTTTAGTATCCTTAAATCTTCATGACAACATCTGCAATATGTACAAGCTAAATACACAAACATTCAATGTTCAAATCTTAAATTTCGTCTTTTGTTATTTGTACTTGTAGCTAAATAAATTCAATTATGATGCCATTACGGAGTGTCATAGTTGAGTTTTGGCCTCATACGAGTATCAAGGAGTTGTTTTGATGCATTTCTACTGTAAAACAAGAGTGTGTTATTGCACCTCAAACCGTTCCTGCTCTGCTCTGTGATAGTCCTCCAGCTGTTGCTCCAGGAAGCTCAGGTTTCGAAATTTCTCCACATATGTCTGGTACTGCTTTTGCAAGTCGTCTTCGATCTTCTCATATTCATCCATAAACGCTGGACTGCATAACAAAAGAGTGTCAGACAGTATCATTTGTGTATTTTTGCGTGGTTGTATTTGTGCACCTGCGGCTCACCGTACGCTCTGTAGAGTTTGTAAACGTTTCTGGTTTCTCTCCAGATCCTGTTTCTTCTTCTCGATTTTGGCCTCCAGACTCGCCTCATCAGACGAGACGTTATTGAGCAGATCCTTGGTCATCTGGATGCTCTCCTGAACACAGAAAAACATGCCCAATGTATCAGTACACAAAGCTAGATGTCATTGCATCTCCAAAATAACAACTTGCCCACTGGATCCAAATTCTCCAAAGAACCTCATGTTCTTACAATAAATAAATCATGCACACTATTCGATGAATGCACTAAAATCATGCCCATGAAGAGCTGACCTAAAACAGAAAGTTATTTTGAGTTCTTGCAGCCCTCTAGAGACTTGCATAACACTCTTACAAAGAACATTTATGGTACACTTTATATTTCTGGATACTAACAGTTCTTATAAAGTTCTTATGGTTCTATAATGCTAAAAGTTATCATAGCTTAAAAAAACAGGTGCTTTAGAAATACGTTTGTCATGTTGTGTTATGTGGACATTCTCTTGAGATTCAAGAGATTTCCAGACCACAAAGACCATTTATAAACACTAAAAATTGTAGAAATGTCTCATGAAAATGTACATAACTAATAAAACACGAGCATTGCGGTTGTGATTGAGTGCGGATCTGTATTTTACCGTAACGTCTTTCACTGCTGCTCTGAGAGCTCTCTCTGTCTCGGTGATCTCCAGTGGTCGGGCAATCGCTGCCGTCCTGTTCTCTCTCAGGTCCTCTTCATGCCCAAGCAGGTCATACAGAGCTGCTCCCTTTGCTGTAATCTCAGAACCCAGCTGACGTGCCACCTTTAAATCTGCTATCTGCACAGACATGTGACAAAACATCCAAAAAAATACATACTCTAGTTTGTAGGTGAAATCAACAATGTAAATTATTGTTTAAGTTGATCCGAACTTATCCTGAAAAGTCTTGCTGACTCATAGATTTCAAAGCATTTCGAGAATTTATGAAGAAACATGACATCATTTCATTGTATTAGTCTAATCTCTCCTAAACTTGGCCGTTACCTTTGAGCCCAGGTCAAACTTGAACTTGCTGTTTTCATCGTGGTTCTGGTCACCAGTGGTGTTCTCTTTGGTCTTCATGGCGTTGTAGAGGATGCTGGTGATTTTCAGCATCTCTTTCACAGCGTAACCATCTGCCTGATATAAACGCTTGAGATTCAACTTCACATGAGCCTTGGTTGCCTAGAGAAAAACACATTAATACACATACGAGATGCACAAACACAAACATGTGCATACAGGCATATCATAAGTTCATACACATAATTAGCATTCATTTGGTAATAAAATTACACAATATTACTTTATTAGCATCATATAAGGAAAAATGTATCTTCTGATATCTAATGCCCCAAAATCATCTTCATTACGCCTGGAAAAATGCTAGTAATACTATGAAACACGTTTTCCACTAAATTTGAATTAACAGATTTTATGAATTATTAGTAATGATATAATTTACCATGAATTGAGCCACAGCTTTGATGAAAAACACTCTGTCTGACTCTGTGTCCACGTCACTAGGAATTTCCATCTGTGGTTCATATCTATAGGACAACACATAAAATTATAATCATTTTTAAATGAATGTTATGTAGTTTTTATAAAATCATAAAATAGACACACACACACATACACACACAGACAAATGTGTATCACCTCTTGACAAGCCAGATGAGTATTTCAGCCACTAAAGGGAAGTTTGGAGATCGGAAGTTCTCCATGGAGATGAGACGAGGGTAGCCGAGTGCTCGCATCATCTCTGTAAAATCTATTTATCCAAACCATAACACAAATATGGTTTCACACACTCTCTTAAGCCATGCAATAAAGGCATCATTCACCCAAAAATGAAAATTATCTCATCATTTACTCTCAGACCATCACAGATGTGAATGACTTTCTTTCTTCTGCAGAACACAAATGAAGATTTTTAGAAGAATATTTCAGCTCTGTAGGTCCTCACAATGCAAGTGAATGAGTACCACATTTTTGAAGCTCCAAAAGGCAGCATAAAAATAATCCATAAGGCTCCAGAGGTTAAATCCATGTCTACAGAATTTATATGGTAGGTGTGGGTGAGAAACTGCTAAATATTTAAGCCCTTTTTTACTATAAATTCTCCTCCCTGCCCAGTAGGTGGCAATGAGTCGCCAAAAACAAAAAAGAAGAAGAAAGTGAAAGTGAAAGTGGAGATTTACCGTTAAAAAAAAAGGACTTAAATATTGATCTGTTTCTCACCTACACTTATCATATTGCTACTGAAGACATGGATTAAACCACTGGAGTCTTATGGGTTACTTTTATGCTGCCTTTATGTGCTTTTTGGACCTTTAAAGTTCTGGCCACCATTTACTTGCCTTGAATGGAACTACAGAGCTGAGATAATCTTCTAAAATCTTCACTTGTGTTCTGCATAAAGAACGTCTTACAAATCTTGGATGGCATGAGGGTGAGTATGTGAGAATTTTCATTTTTGGGTGAACTATCCCTTTAAGATTGCTTTACTATTAAAAAAGTGGCTAGTCACAAAACAGGTCTCAAAACATTTCTCAAGATCTAAGATGCTTTAGAAACACATAAGGACACATTTATACAGTCCATACTGTAGTTAAACACATATTGAAACAGTTTTGAAAGTATATTGACTAGACTATATCTTATTTTAAATAATTAGCCTTGTCCAAAAATGGTTATAGATTGATACAATTAAAGTGTAGATTTACTTACTCCTCAGATCTCTAAAAGACATGACTACTGTTCTCCTTTTAATTCTGTACACAGACAACTGTCACCTATAAGACAAAAAGAGTAATCAGAGTAATACATTTATTATTTATTTAATTAATGTTAACATTTAAATATACTGAAACTACCTGGAAACTAGTGATATAACACCTAACTCATAAAATAACCAAAATATACATCAATATACCCATGAATTTACATATTAGGGGCAAAATTACAATCAGATCAGATCAAATTAGTTAAGCTAGCTTGAAATAGATGGTTTATGATCATCATAACTGTATCTACATTGTCAAAATCAGGGTAAAGCGGTTAATCGAGAACTACAAATGATTCTTTTGACATTTTTCGTCGTTAATCATGTCAATAAAGAGTGAAAATTATTATCGAAAGCAGGATTTCTTGCCTTTAGCAAAAGCGTGTGTTGCAGTATTCGTCACTATGGCAGCGAAACAGACCTACGGAAGCCAGGGAAGGACATTCAAAATCTTAAACGCATTTGTAAAATTCATTAATGTGGATAACCCTTGACAGCCAGCAGTCTTCTTACTTCATGTTATGGATATACATTAAATGTAATTGATTTGGATCTTGTCAATCTGAACATTAGAAAAAGCCTTAGAAAATAAAAAATAGAGTATTTCCTTTAACCCTTGTGTGACCTTCGGGACATTTTTGTCTTTTTCATTTTTGTTTATTCGATCATTTTGGCTGTGTTAATGCCAACGGCATACATTTTGCCAAAGGTGTGTATTGTTGGGGGAATTTTGATATTTCAATCTCAGTTCCTATAATACATCTATAATACACTGTGTACTCAAAATAGTCACACTCAGGACCTTCAGGACAAAAATGTCCCCATTGAAACCCATTAAAACTGCAATATTTATCCCAGTGCCATTAAAGCATAAAATCATGAATTCTATGATATACTTTCATTCCGGCGCCCTGGCTTCAAAATGTTAATTTAAAAAAAAATGCACCAGATGGCGCCATTTTTCAGATGTTTAGCCTATGGAGCAAGTACATGCTTTTTTGCTGTTTTCTGTTTGCTGTATTATAGAGCGCTGCAGGCCAATTGAATAAATGATGCAGCTAAAATTGTGTGGGTGTATTGGTATGGATGTCAGAGTGTGTTTTGTATGTGTATTGAGAAATGTGTGTGTGTGTGTGTGTGTCTGTGTTAAAAAAACAACAACAGTGGCATTATATAAACAAACTGGCATTTAAAGGGTTAAAATCCTGAAAATGAATGAATATTTGGTAGTTATGATCAGGACTGAATGTAGGTTAAAAAAATCTAAGTCAGTGAAAGTGGAAAATAATATTAATATATAATATTTTTATGGCAGTTTTTTGACGCAGACATTTATGTACTCTAAGGTCCTGAATGTGAGTTTTTATTTTTATTTTTTTATTTTTTATTTTTTATTTGTTTATCTGACACAGCACAAAAAATAATAATCAGAAACAGGATCAGCTTTATTGCCAAGTATGCTTACACATACAAGGAATTTGTCTTGGTGACAGGAGCTTCCAGTGTACAACAATACAAAAACAATACAAAAACAGCAGCAAGACATAGATAAAAAAAAATAAAAAAAATAAAACTGAATTATACACATACGTACAGACACACACATACATACATACACATGGGTAGTGCAAATCTAATACAATCTGTTGTGTACAGTGTAAATGTTTTTTTTTTTTTTTTTCTTCAGAGGAATGAAATGGCAGAAGAGGTTGGATAAATATAAAAAAGACTAAACTGTGTATTGCACATAGTTATTGCTCAATGGGGCAATTTAACTGTTCATGAGATGGATAGCCTGAGGGGAAAAAAACTGTTCCTGTGCCTGACGGTTCTGGTGCTCAGAGCTTTGAAGCTTCAGCCAGAAGGCAACAGTTCAAAAAGGTAGTGGGCAGGGTGAGTGGGGACCAGAGTGATTTTTCCAGCATTTTTCCTCACACTGGAAGTGTACAGTTCTTAAAGGGGGGCGGGGGGCAACCAATAATCCTCTCAGTTGCATCAAAATCAATGTTGCTGCTAATCAGTGACATATCCTCGACTGTGAAAATCCAAAAAATAAAAAATTCCCCTTAGCATTTAGTATATGAAAAAAAAAATTAAAATTAAAATTCTTATATATATATATATATATATATATATATATTATTATTATTTTTATAAATATATATATTTTTCATATACTAAATGCTAAAGAGAATATTTTTTTAACATATATATATATGTTAAAAAAAATATTCCCCTTAGCATTTAGTATATGAAAAATATATATATTTATAAAAATAATAATAATAAAAATATATATATATATATATATATATATATATATATATATATATATATATATATATATATATATATAAACTACTTAAAGGGTT
This sequence comes from Myxocyprinus asiaticus, assembly GCF_019703515.2. Lineage (NCBI taxonomy): Eukaryota > Metazoa > Chordata > Actinopteri > Cypriniformes > Catostomidae > Myxocyprinus > Myxocyprinus asiaticus. The sequence continues at coordinate 32,721,595 of NC_059387.1, forward strand.
AAAATCCTGAAAATGAATATTTGGTAGTTATGATCAGGACTGATGTTTGTTTAAAAAAAAAAAATAATTGAAAGTGGAAAATAATATTAATTTATAATATTATTATGGCAGTTTTTTGACGTGGACATTTTTGTCCTCCAAGGACCTCTGAGTAACTTTTTTAAATTGACACACAAGGGTTAGTATTATTTCTGGGTCACAAAAGTATGAAATTATATATGAAAGAATATGAAAATTATTCGAAAACTTTATTCGTGGTTACAGTGACGGTACAGTGAGGATCTTCAGTCTGGAGTCAGCCGAGATGAAGCTGAAATTACAACCACATTTTGTAGCTGTGTGTGCCCTGCAATACTCAAACAATGGTGAGTGTGTGTGTGTGTGTGTGTGTGTGTGTGTGTGTGTGAGTGTGTGTGTGTGTGTGTGTGTGTGAGACACAATCTCCTATCTGATTGTTTGTGTTTATGTTCACTGTATGCATGTGTGTTGTCTGGTGGTCGTGATGGTCTTATTACATACAGTCAGCAGTCCCGTTGCTGGAGTCACTGTACGCACCGTTAGTGACCCAAAGAGGGCGCCTATAACTACAGTGCACCAGCAAACAGGTTTGTAGATGTGTACAGTATGTGTCCTTGTTTTGTGGTTCTCTGTTTTGTAATGCAAAGTTCATAACATTTTGTGAAACATTTATGTATGTAGAACTCACGGCGAGACACATCTATAATGTTTGTGTATGTGTGCTGATATAAATCTTTTATAGTATGAGGAGTTTGGTCTCGAGGGAAGTGAGCTCTGGTTGGCCGTGAGTGCAGACAGGCGTGTCCGTATCTGGGCTGCTGATTGGACGAAGGATAAACGTGAGCTGCTTGATTGACTGACGTTCCCCGCCCCCAGCCCCCCAGAGGTGATTAATGCACCGAATATTTATATTATGAGACGTTGTACCGTTAACACTTGTTTCTGCAATAAACTAACAATGAGTAATACTTTTACAGCAATTATTTAATCTTGATTTATTAACTTATTAAATAATTTCTAACTTTACAAATTTTGTGTTAGTATGAGTTATGAACTAAAAATGGTATATTACTTGGTATAAATAGTAGATTTACAAAGATGAATAAATGCTGTAAAAAGGATTTTTGTTTGTTAGTTCATGATACCTAATGCATTAATGTTAACTAACCTTATTAATCGTATTAATTAATTTTTAACATTGAGTTACAATATACACCGATCAGCCACAACATTAAAACCACCTGCCTAATATCGTGTAGGTCCCCCTCATGCTGCGAAAGCAGCACCAACCCGCATATCAGGATAGCATTCTGAGATTATATTATTCTCACCACAATTGTACAGAGCGGTTATCTGAGTTACTGTAGACTTTGTCATTTCGAACCAATATGGCCATTCTCTGTTGACCTCTCTCATCAACAAGACATTTCTGTCCACAGAACTGCCACTCACTGGATGTTTTTTGTTTTTGGCACCATTCAGAGTAAATTCTAGAGACTGTTGTGTGTGAAAATCCCAGAAATACTCAAACCAGCCCATCTGACACCAACAATCATCCATGCGATTATCTAATCAGCCAATCGTGTGGCAGCAGTGCAGTGCATAAAATCATGCATATTCAGGTCAGGAGCTTCAGTTAATGTTCACATCAACCATCAAAAAACATCCAGCGGCAGTTCTGTGGGTGAAAACGGCTTGTTAATGACAGAGGTCAGAGGAGAATGGCCAGACTGGTCCAAGCTGACAGGAATATATATAATATGTTCATATAGAACAGTTCTCATATGCATTATTTAATGTAATAGTGTTCGCTTATGCTTGTACTGAAAGTTCTTATAATGTGTCATCCCTAAATTACTCGGTTACCAATATGGAATAATTTATACAAAGTAAAGCTATTATTGAATCCCCACTCAGTCATCCAGAGCCAGACTCAACAAAGCTGTATTGGGATTATCATTTACAATATTTCCGAAGCGTATAAAATTCTTTTAGTACTGAAATAAACAATATAGAAAATAAAGGTGAAATAAGGAAACCCACGCCTATATCAGCAGAGGGCGCCACATTTTGGCTCCAACCGGAAGTACACAGCGCTGCCAGTTTCTCTGACTGGAATGGAGCTAGCAAGAAAGTAGCACAGAGTTTTGAATCGGGTTGAAGTTTTAGCACAAGATAAACACAACTTGACGGGAATCTGAACAGAGAGTGGAGTGAAATGAAACGCGATGTCCGGATACTGCTGCTGGGGGAACGTAAGATGCTCTTTTAAAATGTCAAAACAACTAAATGTGACAGTTAAAGGAAAGTTAGCATAACCCACAACCTTGAGCTACTGCAGAATGAGACTGAAGTACACACACTACTCACTTGACTTAGTTAATTTTGCGTTTTATTTCGGTTTACATTTTATTCAGGTGTTAGACATCGCGTGAAATGAAATTCATATGAAAAGTCACTTTATTTATTTATTTATTTATTTATTTATTTTTGTGAATTGATAATGTAGGTTTTGCTATGGTGACTATCATTAGGGCGAGAAGTTTGTGCTTAGTTAAACATCAGACGAGCATGAATTGTAAACAAAAAACATCAGCACGTGTGACAAACCTAGAGAGAGTTCACTAGCACATAGTCAAGGAGATCAAGTAGAACACCTGTAAAGTGACACATTTTTTGGAGGGCATCTTTATTAACTTCCTGTTACCTTCTTGTTCATAAGAGCTATTTTATAAAAGTTAGACAGTTGACAGATGTCACATATCCAAACATATTTCGATTTATTGCCAGTTTGATATTTCTTCTCCTTTACCAGTGCTGACTACTATCTGTCTGTCAGTCTGTGTGTCTGTCTATATATATATATATATATATATATATATATATATATATATATATATATATATATAATTACACACACTCACAGACCACTTTATTAGGTACACTTGTACACCTACTTATTCATGTGATTATCTAATCAGCCAATCGTGTGGATGCAGTGCATAAAATCAGCAGGTACGGGTCAGGAGCTTCAGTTAATGTTCACATCAACCATCAAAATGGGTAAAAAATGTGATCTCATTGATTTGGACCGTGGCATGATTGTTGGTGCCGGATGGGCTGGTTTGAGTATTTCTGTAACTGCTGATCTCCTGGGATTTTCACACACAACAGTCTCTAGAGTGTATAAAGAATGGTGCGAAAAACATCCAGCGGCAGTTCTGTGGGTGAAAATGGCTTGTTTATGACAGAGGTCAGAGGAGAATGGCCAGACTGGTCCAAGCTGACAGGAAGGTGACAGTAACCCAAATAACCACACGTTACAATAGTTCTATGCAGAAAAGCATTTTTGAACATACAACATGTCGAACATTGAGGCGGATGGGCTACAGCAGCAGCAGAAGACCCCTCCGGGTACCACTACTGTCAGCTTACAACAGGAAACTGAGGCTGCAGTGGGCACAGGCTCACCAAAACTGGACAGTAGATGATTGGAAAAACATCACCTGGTCTGACAAATCTGGATTTCTGCTGAGATGCACAAATGGTAGGCCCACTGCAGCCTCAGTTTTCTGTTCTTGGCTGACAGAAGTGGAACCCGATGTGGTATTTTGCTGTTGTAGCTCATCTGTCTCAAGGTCTGACATGTTGTGCATTCGGAGATGCTATTCTGCACCATTATTTGTTGGATCGTGGGCAATGTGCGCGCACGGGCGATCACCGGATGACGTAGCTCTATCGAGGAACTTGATCTATCTCTCTTGGGCCCCCCTCAGTGGCTGGGCCCCTGAAAGCTGTCCCTTTTTCCTCCCATATGGGCAGCCCTGTGTGTGTGTGTGTGTGTGTGTGTGTGTGTGTATATATATATATATATATATATATATATATATATACACACACACATACTGTATACTGTCAGCACTGTTGAAAACAAAGAAATATTTGGGTCAAAAACATGATGCAAATTTTTTTTGTCCAGATCTATTAAACTATTCAAAAATACATTAAAAAACTGCAATTCACACAAAACAATAACTTAAATACACCTCTTCTTTGATTAGCATATTTTCAGTTTCTGAGTTTAATGCCATTTTGATATTTTTTCTGAGGCTTAAAGTAAAAATAAATAAATAAATAAAAAAGTCATGTGGTGTAACTGTCCAGAGACAGGGTAAAAAAAAATCAAAGTCTCATTAAAATTTGAAATTCTTGAAAAAAGAAATGTTGGCATGAGTTGTGCAGAATGATTATTTCTTTTAAAAAAAAAGCTGTGAAACAATTGTGTTTTAAAATATTATTAACATTTAAAAGCACTTTTGTACACCAAATCAAAGTCATGTGGTATCACCAACACTTAGTTTGCCGTTTTGTTGTTTATATTTACGAAAACCCTAAAACAGAGCGGACACATTTAGACACGCATCACTTTGTGTGATTTTTTTTTTTTTTTTGAAAAGGCACATTTTGTTCAGGTCATGCGATGTAACTGTGAGAAAACTCTGAGAATTTTTTGTAATATTACTAATTATTAAGAAAAGATATTTTTTAGCTTGAATAAATGTTTGAAATCTTCTTGAAATTAATGATAATGTTTTGTACACTCTCATGTATTCAAGATGCAAGAAAAGTATTTTAATACTTTTTACTTGATGGTTACACCACATGACATATTTTCAGTCATTAAATCACTTTTTTGTAGAAAATGCTGTAAAGATTTTACAACATTTTTTTAAATGATTTTTTATTTTTAACACCTCAGACAACCTTATTTGTCAGTGACCCATTAGCATCAAACTGGAAATAAATCTGATTGAGTTTTCATCCACTGCCACTCAAAATAGTAGTACATCACAGAGATTTGCCAAAGGAATCAGGGCAACAGAGTTCGTTATTGCGGTGCAGTCATTAATCATGTTACGTCTCACCTATATATTACTATGAAGTCAAGTGAGCTGTTGGGAATAAATCTGTACGGAGTAAAATAAAACGAAGTGAATGTCTTATTTGTTTTTTTTCCTCTAGCCAAAGTGGGGAAGACCTCTCTTATCATGTCTCTGGTTGGAGAGGAGTTTCCTGATCAGGTGAGTTTGACTGGTTTACCTATAATCCTCTCTGTTAATACAGCATGGCAGCTGTGTGTAAATGGTGCAGCTGGAAGAAGATGATTTGTTTTTGCCATCAGGTTCCTCTCAGAGCAGAGGAGATCACCATACCTGCAGATGTCACACCTGAGAAAGTGCCCACACATATAGTCGACTATTCAGGTCTGTGCTGGTGCATGTGCGAAAAGTTACTTGAAATTCACCCTGCAAAATTGTACTAACACTCTTGGTTTCACTACAGAAAGTGAGCAATCTGAGGATGTGTTGAGAGAAGAAATCGTAAAGGTGAGACTTTACCTATGAATTTCACATTGTGTCTTTTTGAGATGCACCATAAATACTGTAAGCAATAGGGTATGAGAGATCATGCTGTCTTGTAAATACAGGCACAGCTAAAGGGTGTTATTTGGTGCCACCCCTGCCGACGTAACTATATGCACAATAGAGAGCAACAGTCACGTGCCGAAAGTAAAAAATCACATACATTTTTTTTTCCATAGGGGGAATTGATTATTAATGATATCTTATAAATAAGTCTGTCGATTTAACACATTAATTTGGTGCAATTAATGATATAAAAAATAACGTGCTGAACAAATTAACGCAATTAATCATGTCCTTGGACTATAATATGCAATATCCATCGGTGCAATATAATTTTGAAGTACCACCTGTTTTCAGCAGGGGGCAGTAAGCAAAACTCCAGCTGTTTATGCAACAAAACACACTTGCTTGACACTAGCGACAGCACAAGATGAGAACGCTTTCTCGCGCCCAAACACAGCTGGACAGAGTGCAATTCTGAATGGCAGTGATCTCGAAATGTGTTATTCTAAGTTTAAAAAGTTGTTGTTTTTCTCCCAATTTGGAATGCCCAATTCCCAATGTGCTTTTAAGTCCTCGTGGTGGCGTAGTGATTCTCCTCAGTCCGGGTGGCGGAGGACGAATCCCAGTTGCCTCCGCGTCTGAGATTGTCAACCTGCGCACGTTGAGCGCGTTGCCATGGAGACATAGCGCGTGTGGAGGCTTCATGCTATCCACCGCGGCAACCACGCCAACCACGCCGACTCACCACGTGGCCCACCGAGAACGAACCACATTATAGCGACCACAAGGAGGTTACCCCATGTGACTCTACCCTCCCTAGCAACCGGGCCAATTTGGTTGCCTAGGAGACCTGACTGGAGCCACTCAGCATGCCATGGAATAGCAAACTCCAGGGGTGATAGCCAGCATATTTTACCACTGAGCTACCCAGGCCCCCGTCAGTTTGAAACTACGTTTAACTTGACACAGCGACCTAAAAACAGTGTTTATGACGCACCGCGACAAAAGTGTTTGTCTGACGCATGTGTACTTTGAGTGTCCTTAGAAAAGCCCTTATAATAAGTCTATCTCTGACAGGTTGACGAATTCAATAGCAAAATGGATTGCTGTGGACTGTAGGCCAATGATAGACTAATGTGCAAAAATATGGAAATAAATGTATTGCCTTCTAAAGCCACTTTTTTTTTTTTTATCAATGCTTTAGTCATCTGTCATAATTATGTAAGGAATTTTACATATCTAAAGTATTATTTTTAAAATATATATGTATTTATAATGATTTAAATATAACTATTTACAATGATTTGATCATTATATATTGAATTGTTATTTGAGGGGATTTAATCCGATTAATTAATCGGCATATGTAAATAATTTGATTACAAATTTTTATCGATTGACAGCTCTACTTCTAAACCTTCGAAGACAGACCTACTGCAAGCTCTGTGGTTGTTAATAGAGGGTAAATGCTTCTGTTGAAGCCATCAGGCCATGTTATTTCAAAATAGCAAAATTCCTGGTGGAGAACTGCACTGAGAACTGCAATGAAGTGTTAAGAAAACGATCCACCAATCAGAGAATAGCAGCAAACAAAGCACGCCAAAAGAGCTCTGCAGCAGCCACCCACTCCCATGACACACTGTGTGTGACACAATCAAGTCGTTCTCCCTACACTCTCAAACTACTTATATATTTGTATCTGAATATTTTGCAATATATTTAAAATATTGTTTCTGTACTTGCTGTAGTAGTACAGCAACTTAAAATCGATAAATTTATACATTACTGTCATTTTTCTTTCGATTACGTCAATAAAAAAATAACATAAATTTCAAATACTTTCTTGCTTCAAATCAAAGTTTGTAATGTTGTGATTCACCTCGGTGCTGGTTGGTTAGGTTCATTGCTTACAACTCTTGAAAGATGAAGAATTTTACGAAATCCCTATGAAAAAAAATTAATAGGGAAGATACTTCCGGAACCGAGACGGCTGAAAAATTCGGGCACTGTTGCGCTCTAAATAGCACGGCGTCAGGCGACTTATTGCTTTTATAAAACAGTTACTACATAATAGAAAGGCCACGTTTTCATTAAAGCATCATTTTATTTTGTAAATTTCCTCCCCTAATGCTCATTATGAATGTTTATTATGTCATCTCCTCTGTAGGCCAATGTCGTGTGTGTGGTTTATGATGTCACACAAGAAGAAACCATTGACAAGGTATCAATCAGTGTGTCCTTGACTCTTATTTCAGTATTTTTCCTCACATTTTCTCTTGTATTCTCTAAACTGTTTTGTAAAAAAAAAATTCCTCTCAGATCAGGACTAAATGGATCCCTCTGGTGAACGGAGGAGCTGAAAAAGGAAGCAAGTACGTTTTGTATGTTCAGTGTGTCTTCTCTGGCCACTGTGTAAATACATCTGCGTTTTAAAATGTCTCATGTAAAATGTCTCTTTTTTTCACCTTAGGATTCCCATTATCCTAGTAGGCAACAAGTCTGACCTTCGCTCTGGCAGCTCCATGGAAACCATCCTTCCAATCATGAACAAGTTTTCTGAGATCGAGACCTGTGTGGAGGTCAGAGCCACTGACAACACACACAAACAAATGTTGACCATAAGCACTGTGATGCCACTTTCCCTTAATAGACACAGCAGGCAAACCCTTCAAGTGTCTGTGCATGTTAGTAGAGCGTTTAAATGATGTTCATGGAGGTTGACTGTTAGAGGTGTTCAGTTGAAGTCTGACCGGTACACGTATACACAGAAATAACTTTCCAACACTCTTAAACTCTATAGTCTGCAGCATAGTGTGTAGATTAGAATTTATTTGCATGCACAACCATGATTAATGGATTGCATTGCATTGAACCCAGAACATTCCTTTAATGGCTGTTGTAAAACCTAGTGAGCTGCCTACTTAGCATATTCGCAACTCATAGATGTGTTTAAACTCTTTAAATGTGTGAATGATGCTCAAAAATGCTGTTCACTATGTTGTAAATCACAGCCAGTGTCCTGCTTCTGTAATTGTGAATGCTTAAGGAAAAAAAATCTATTGTGCAGTTATTATAATATGGTGTGTGTCTGTGTCCACAGTGCTCTGCTAAGAATCTGAAGAATATTTCAGAGCTTTTCTACTATGCTCAAAAAGCCGTTCTACACCCGACTGCTCCACTCTATGACCCTGAAGACAAACAGGTACACACAAACTCCTCTGCATGTCTTCTCACGGACATACACTCATGCTTGGGAGCATTATGATTGTTTCTGTATTTCTTCTGCGTGTTTGTGCAGCTGAAGCCGCAGTGCGTGCACGCTCTGAGTCGGATCTTCAGTATCTCTGATCAGGATAACGATCACATTCTCAGTGATGCTGAACTGAACTGCTTTCAGGTGAGCATACAAACAGCAGTGTGGGTTTTACCTGTATCAGCTTTTACAATGGGAATATAATTAAAAAAACAACAACACAGAACAGCATTTGCAACACAAGTAACTTCTCAAATGCAACATGTTTGAATGAAAGCAGATATTCAGCTGGAATTAATGTAAGGCGGGACTGATTTTATTCATTGGGATTTGATTGGATGGATGATAGGCTATGATGTTGGTTAATATTATGTTTTTCCCATGCATGCAGCCTTGCTGATGTAAGCAGAAAAGTTCTTGTGAAGGTGGAGAAAGTTGTTACATTTTGATTGTTTATGAAAACAAACAAAACATTTTATTAGAATAACATGCATTGATGAATCGTTCACAGTGGTCTTTCTAAACTTGAAATCGTTAACCCAGGGTCATTCTTAATAGCTTGTGACAGCACACAACATGTTAACTGCTTATCAGTGGAACTGCGTATCTGTGGAAACGTTGCCAAGCAAATCCGCTCTGTTTGTCTTTCGTCTTCTGAAACAACATACTGCAAAATATTTTCTGAAATATTCCAAGACTGCATCGTTTCTCACTGTATACCTTTGGCATCGCAATGCAGGGCTAACCCCACAAATGCAGTGCTTACAATTGCTTTTATAACCCAGGGTTAAAAGCCAACACCAGTGGTGGTACTAGGATGTGAACTTTGGGGGGGCAAATTGATTTTTGGGGGGGACGGGGTAATTGCACTTGGGTTGGTCCCCGTTGATAGTGTTTCGGCATTGGTCTGGAAGTTTTAGGGTGTGCACAAGGGAAATCTAGGGGGGGCAATACCCCCTTAGACCATGGCTAACACCCCTTTAAAATTACAAGAGTTAAACGTTGCTATATTCAGGGTTAAATGCAGGATTTAAAAAGAAGATGTGTGAAAAGCCCTGATAAGACCAGGAACATTTACAAAGGAAGTGTGTAAGGTCCATTTTGATTTCATGTTGACTTTAACAAATGTATCGTAGTTTTGCTAAATAATAGTTTAAGTAACTAACATTAAATAAAATATGAATCTACCATTGTTTTGTATGGCGTAATGAGATCTGAATTTGTGTGTGTGTGTGTGTGTGTGTGTGTGTGTGTGTGTGTGTGTGTGTGTAGAAATTATGTTTTGGGAATCCACTCGCTCCTCAAGCTTTAGAGGACGTGAAAACAGTTGTGTGGAAGAACACCAGTGATGGAGTGCAGGACAACGGACTCACACTCAACGGTAACTCGCGCGTATACACACACACACACACACACACACACACACACACATCTCTCTCTCTCTCTCTCTCTCTCATTTAAAATTAACTAGCCCCACCAGGATTTCGCAGGACTTTTTCTTGATTATTGCAGCCCAAAATGATTGAATTTGCTGCAGCTTTTCTCAAAAATGTTGATGCCATTTACTGCGTTTTATGTGTTGTTTTGCAATAAAAAGCTTACAAATAATTTGTGTCATTGATGTACAAGTGCAATTATCTGTAAATATTTTAGTGCATATTAACTGAATAAAATTAGCGATTATTACATCACCTTAACACAATCATTTGATTTAATCGTGATATTGAAATATCCCTTGTTCTCCCCAATTTAGCATACCCAATTGCCAATACTCTCTAGTTCCCCGTGGTGGCACAATAACTGGTGGGGTGGCGGGGTGCCTCCGCTTCCGAGACCTTCAGCCCACGCATCTTATCACATGACTTGCTGAGTGTGTTAAGGAGACTTTTAACATGTTTGGACGCTGACGCTATTTACCGCAACATGCACGCACAATTCGCCTCGTGCTCCACCGAGAGCGAGAACCACCACATAGCGGCCATAAGGAAGGTAACCCACGTGACTCTACCCAGCCTAGCAACTGGGCTAATTGCCCAGGCACCCCCTGGATTCGAATTTGCAACTCCAGGGGTGGTAGTCAGCAGGGGCGTTTGTAGGATCAGTGAATATTCGGGGCTTAGCCTAGACCTCTGTGGATACGTATGGGCCATCCTTTTGAAGAAATATCGGAATATAATACACTTTATAATAAAAGTTGAAATGCTACATCTGTGAGGTGTCATTTATATAGTAAATCTTTAAAAATCATTGAAACTAAAACTAAAAGGTCCCGCTAACTTTTGTCTAAGCTCCAGAAACCCTCAAAGAACAGTTGCGTGCTTTTAACACTATGTACATTACAATATGTGCTTTTTTATAAATATGCTTTTTAAAACAATTTTTGTCCCTTTCGGCTTGCCATTGTTTGTCTATTATTGATTCGCCGGATGTTTTAAGCTTGTTCAGATGTTAGCTGGCTATAAATAGGCTAAAATATGTGCTTATGAGAAAAAAATGAATTGCTAGACTTGCCAAAGTTTGCCAGGCTCATGGCGTCGTGTCTTAATAAAAGAGTTTAGCAAAAAAATGCAAATGTCGTTACTTAAAGTTTGCAAATTGCTCAACCACATCTGTTTATATTACTCTGTTTTCAGGGTTATATATTTTAATATTTGGTCCTTACCGCATCTGGATGAAACAACTTTCAACGCAGTTTCTAATATCTCACCATGACATGCATTTTGACCATTCAGACTCTGTTGACAGCCGCAATCACGAGTGATATTCTTGCATGCATGCACACAAGGGCGTAGATTTGGCTTGAATATTGGGGGGATGCAGCATGAGGCATCTAAATTTTTCCATTGATCATGGTATAAATATTGGGGGGGGGGGGGGTTGTACTTGCTTGTTTTGATTATTGGGGGGGTTACCTCCCCTCCATTCCCGCTGGAAACTACGCCCCTGCGTGCACATACATGAGTGCTGGTGGAAAGCAGCCGCCAAACAAGACAGCGTATGGGTACTGAATTGAGTCAGTATTTGGTATTATCAAAATAAAGTAAATACAGCTCTGGAAAAAATTAAGAGACCACTGCAAAATTATCAGTTTCTCTGGATTTACTATTTATAGGTATGTGTTTGAGTAAAATGAACATTTTTGTTTTATTCTATAAAGTACTGACAAAATTTCTCCCAAATTCCCCCACACAAATGGTCATTTAGAGCATTTATTTGCAGGAAATGAAACTGGTCAAAATAACAGTGCAAAAAAGATGCAGTGTTTTCAGACCTCGAGTAATGTAAAGAAAACAAGTTCATATTCATTTTTAAACAACACAATACTAATATTTTAATTTAGGAAGAGTTCAGAAATCAATATTTGGTGGAATAACCCTGATTTTTCAATCACAGCTTTCATGCGTCTTGGCATGCTCTCTACCAGTCTTTCACATTGCTGTTGGGTGACTTTATGCCACTCCTGGCACAAAAATTCAAGCAGCTCAGCTTTGTTTGATGGCTTGTTGCCATCCATCTTCCTCTTGATCACATTCCAGAGGTTTTCAGTGGGGTTCAGGTCTGGAGATTGGACTGGCCATGATCTGGTGGTCCTCCATCCACACCTTGATTGACCTGTCTGTGTGGCATGGAGCACTGTCCTGCTGGAAAAACTAATTCTCAGAGTTGGGGAACATTGTCAGAGCAGAAGGAAGCAAGTTTTCTTCCAGGATAACCTTGAATGTGGCTTGATTCATGCACCACTCACAAAGACAAATCTGCCCGATTCCAGCCTTGCTGAAGCACCCCCAGATCATCATCCCTAAAATTTCAAAGACGGCGGTTCATAAGAACAAGGTCAAGCAGCAGACATTGGGGACAACAAAGCTACAGACTGACAGACGGCGAAAACAACTCTTCACTGACCGGGATGACCGGCAACTCATTCGAAGACTCAACACTCAACAACCGTAGGATGATATCAAGTGACCTACAAAAAGAATGGCAAACGGCATCTGGGGTGAAGTGCACGGCGAGGACGGTTCAAAACAGGCTCCTAGGGGCAGGGCTGAAGTTGTGCACAGCAAGAAAGTATTTATATTCCTTACGCAAGAGAGTCCAGGTTTAAACAGTGTAAGACAAAAAGAAGCTTTAGGAATGCTGTAAGGTTATGTTAGTATTGAATGTTTTATTTTTGCCATTTTAAATTGGTTTAGTTTTTCCTTTTTATTTTCAGTTTAGTTTTTTGTTAAAATGTATTTTATTTTTTTGTCTTTTTTGTTTTTATGATTGTCAACACTGTCACATCCCCTGTGTGTGTGTTCTGTAGGGTTCCTGTTTTTAAACACACTCTTTATCCAGAGAGGACGTCATGAGACTACCTGGACCATCCTGCGCAAATTTGGCTACGATGACACACTGGAACTGACAGACGACTACCTCTACCCACAGTATGTCTGTCTGTATATTTAAAGGTATAGTTCACCCAAAAAATGTAAATTCTGTCATCATTTACTCACCCTCGTGTTATTTCAAACCCATATGACTTTCTTTCTTACGCTGAACACAAAAGGAGATGTTAGGCAGAATGTAAGTTTCCTTGCATCTTTTTTCCTTCATACATACTAGTTTACAATGACAGAATTTTCATTTTTGGGTGCACTATCCTTTTAAGTGCAAAAGCATTTGATTGCCTCAAGATATCTGATTTTAAGTGAATGTATGTGTGTGCTTTTAGATTGAGAGTACCTGTCGGTTGTACGACAGAGTTGAATGATCTGGGTCAACAGTTCCTGCAGAAACTATTTGATAAGTATGATGAGGTGAGCAATCACACTAATGGATTTCACCTTCTAATGAACTTATAGAGTTTCATTGGTCTAATGATAGTGTCTCTCTCTCATAGGATAAGGACTCGGCTCTCTCTCCCGCAGAGTTGAGAAATCTGTTTAGTGTTTTACCCTACATGCCCTGGGGCCCGTCAGTGTACAGTAACATCCCCATAACAGAAGAGAACTATATATCTCAACCTGGCTACTTCTGTCAGTGGATGTGAGTGAAAGAAGAGAAAATTGAACTGCATAACACGTTTAACATGATTAAACCTAGTAAAACGTGTTTGTTTGTTGTTCCAGGGCTATGGTTGGTACTGATTGGTTAATTGGTTTTAAAAACGATGTTGATTCATGTCCTACTTAGGTAAATCATGTTGTGCCATGAGACACAGCACAAAGAGACAGTAAACCATTTGGATTTGACTAGTGCTTTATGATTTTGTATAACGGTGACCATATCGGTATTTGATACATTTTATAGATTATTTTATTTATAATTATGAGCATCATCAGATTTGACTGAATTTGTGAGCAGATAATGTCATGGCTTACTTTTCCAAATCAAAACAAGTTCGAAAGTACTAAACAGTTATCCATCTTTTCTAGTGTACATTGTAAAGTTTTAATGGCTGATTTAATTTAATGATTGTAAAATTGTTTATTTTTTAAATAATAATAATAAATAAATAAAATAAGAAAGGCATTATGGTACAGATTTATAATATCAGCCATCATATCAGTTATCTGCCATGTCATATAAATAATTATCAGCAAAATGTCTTAATCTGTGCTCCTTTAAATATAACAAATAATGTAAATGTTGCAGGGTAGATGTAGTCACCTAAATACATGTTTCTTCAACTTTAGACAATTATATTTCACAGTTTTTTATTTTTTATTTTTTTTTTATTATTATTATTATTTTTTTATTTAAACAGATTGCCAGATTATGGAAAAAGTGTGAAAATATGATTTAATTGTGTGTGTTTAGGATAAATAAAATGATAGCTAGGAAATTAGCCTTAGCAAGACAAAGGAGTTGTCTATTTTTTTATTTTATTTTATTTTTAATTGTCATTTCCAGCACAAAAGTCTATTTAACACAATACAGAATTTCCATGACTGTCAGAAATGACATAAATCTCCTATAATGCATTTTTTAATAATACTTTACTTTCGGGGCCTGGGTAGCTCAGTGGTAAAGACGCTGGCTACCACTCCTGGAGTTCGCTAGTTCAAATCCCAGGGCGTGCTGAGTGACTCCAGCCAGGTCTCCTAAGCAACCAAATTGGCCCGGTTGCTAGGGAGGGTAGAGTCACGTTGGGTTAACCTCCTCGTGGTCGCTATAATGTGGTTCTCGCTCTCGGTGGGGCGCGTGGTGAGTTGAGCGTGGTTGCCGCGGAGAATAGCATGAAGCCTCCACACGCGCTATGTCTCCATGGCAATGCGCTCAACAAGCCACGTGATAAGATGCGCGGTTGACGGTCTCGGATGCGGAGGCAACTGGGATTCGTCCTCCGCCACCCGGACTGAGGTGAATCACTACGCCACCACGAGGACTTAAAAGCACATTGGGAATTGGCCATTCCAAATTGGGAGAAAAAAAACCAAAAAAACAATACTTTCTAGAAGTCACCAGTGCTAAATGTGCTTGAATTTGAAGAAACATTAAAGGGATAGTCACCCAAAATGAAAATTCTCTCATCATTGACTCACCCTCATGCCATCCCAGATGTGTATGACATACTTTCTTCTGCAGAACACAAATTAAGATTTCTAGAAGAATATTTCAGCTCTGAAGGTCCATACAATGCAAGTGAATGGTGACCAAAACTATAAATCCTCCTCCCTGCCCAGTAGGTGGCGATATGCACAAAGAATGTGAATCGCCAAAAATAAAACAATGTGAAAGTGGAGATTTATAGTAAAAAAGAACTTAAATATTGATCTGTTTCTCACCCACACCTATCATATTGCTTCTGAAGACATGGATTAAACCAATGGAGTCATATGGATTACTTTTATGCTGCCTTTATGTGCTTTATGGAGCTTCAAAGTTTTGGTCGCCATTCACTTGCATTGTATGGACCATCAGACCTGAGATGATCTTATAAAAATCTTCATTTGTGTTCTGCAGAAGAAAGTAAGTTACTCACATCTGGGAAGGCATGAGGGTGAGTAAATGATGAGAGAATTTTCATTTTTGGATGAACTATCCCTTTAAGCTTAAAGTTTATTTTAAGTTTGAAAGTTTTTGAAAACTAGAAATAAATACACTGTGCACCAAAATGAGTTTCAGAAGCGGTAGATTGTAATAAAAAGCCACAGTTTACTACTTATTTAGGCTGTAGCATTAATTCACATTCCAGATGTGGTGATTTCAGCTTTTAAACCAAATACATAATCTCTGCCACATAATGAACTGCCTGCAGGTTGTCTGCATATCTGGACGTCCACCGGTGTTTGGAGCATCTGGGTTACCTCGGCTACCCGATTCTCATGGAGCAAGACTCCCAGACATCTGCCATCACAGGTAATCTGGTTCACACCCAGTCCTGCTTTAAACTCAGGTACATTGGTTTGTTTGATCTGACTGAGATTACAGAGTATTTCTGTCTGTTTCTGTATGTGTGATTCAGTAACAAGGGAAAAGCCGTTAGATCTGGAGAAGAGACAGACCCAGCGAACTGTGTTCCTCTGTAAAGTGATCGGCCCTCGCGGAACAGGAAAGACCGACTTCCTTCGAGCTTTTCTGCAGCGGAGTGCTGAGGTAAACGAATGGCTCGTCTTGAAAGCAAAACTTCAGTTTGACCTAATTTTACTGACCTGACTGAAAGCGAACATGTTGTGCAAAACGTTTTTCATGTTTAATGCTTTGTGGAGGGGATTTTGGACCAATAAGATTTCAGCCTGGGCGGAACTAACCAGGTTGACGCAAAAAAAAGCGTACTAGTTAACTTGTCATTCATCACAGTTTAATATGAAAAAGATTGGATTTATTGCTATTTATTTTATTTATTGTTGTTTTTTCATCAAGCGGATGGTAGTATTTGTGTTTCAAACCGTTTTATTCTAAAAACTTTGATCTTATCACAGTCTTGGAAATATTTATCTAATTTGCTGCCAATTGTAGCATTTTAAATGTACCAAATGTGTACAGAGGTGATGATGATGCTGAATTTTGTTTGTTTTCAGAGAAACGATTGCAACCCTGGTCCCCCTTCAGTATATGCCATCAACAGCGTCTCAGTAGCCAATCAGGACAAGTATCTAATAGTAAGTGGGTCGTTGACTAATAAAGTTGTCTGAGATGACAAAAATGTGAAATCTTTTAAAAATCTATTTTAAAACATGTAACAAGTTTGTAGAAGTGTAACATTTGTGTCCATGTTGGTGTCATACATTTAGAAAAATATTTCTAGTGGGCCTGGTTAGCTCAGCGAGTAAAGACGCTGACTACCACCCCTGGAGTCGTGAGTTCGAATCCAGGCCGTGCTGAGTGACTCCAGCCAGGTCTCCTAAGCAACCAAATTGGCCCGGTTGCTAGGGAGGGTAGAGTCACGTTGGGTTAACCTCCTCGTGGTCGCTATAATGTGGTTCTCGCTCTCGGTGGGGTGCGTGGACGCCGCGGAGAATATCGTGAAGCCTCCACACGTGCTATGTCTCCGTGGTAATGCGCTCAACAAGCCACGCGATAAATTGCGCGAATTGGCGGTCTCCGACGCGGGGCAACTCCGCCACTCCGCCACCCGGATTGAGGCGAGTCACTACGCCACCACGAGGACTTAGAGCGCATTGGGGATTGGGTATTCCAAATTGCGGAGAAAATAAAAAATTAAAAAATAAATAAATAAAAATATTTGTATACAAAAAAGTGTTTTTATTACTTAAATGTCATGTGGTATAACCATCAAATAAAACCTATTAAAATACTTTTTTATTTTTTATTTTTTTTGTTTTTTTTTTTGTGTGGAGTAAACAGGTTATCATTCATTTAAAAAAAGTTTTCAAACATTTTTCAGGGTAAAATTATTTATCTTTTTTTTTTTATTTAATAAATAACATTAATTTTTGAGTCACAAACATCACGTTTTCCCATTTGACCTAACAAAATGTGCATTTTTATACAAATTTCAAAATATCTGATATTTTTGAAAAAATTCACACACTGTCATGAGGGTCTAAAAGCGTCCTTGTTGTGTTCTTTTTTTTTTATTATTCATTTATTATTTTGTCACATGACAAAAAATGGCTACTTCCATGTTGATTACTCCAACTGGCTTACAGTTAACATTTAATATTTTTTATTTATTATGCTAATTTTTGTAAAGAAAAATAATACAAATATTATTCCAAACTACTCATACCAACGTCTCAGCGGCACTTTTTTTTTCTTATTTTTTATTTTTTTATATAATAAACATTTTTTACTTTAAGCCCCAGAAAAAATAACTTTAAACTTTGAACCTTTTTGACGTTCATCATAGCAGAGGTGTATTCAAGTAATTGTTTTGTGTGAATTGCATTTTTAATAAAAAAAATTTTTATTTATTTTTATTTATTTTTATTTTTTTAGTAACTCAATAGATCTGGACAAAAAGTAATCATCACGTCATTGACTCAAGTGTCATCTCAAGTTTTACGCAAACTGTAGTTGTTTTTTTCTTGTCTGACACGTGTGTTATTTCATGTAGCTGGAAGAGGTTGACGTAGAAACAGAGTTCCTAAAAGCAGCAGATGTGGCGTGTGATGTGGCGTGTCTCATGTATGATGTCAGCGATCCAGACTCATTCAATTACTGTGCTAGTATATATAAGGTAAGAAATGACTGCACATACACAAGATGCTTTAGCTCTGTAGTATATACTTCACAGACACTCTGACACAGATAATTACATGCATATTTGCTGTATGACACGGGTTATTTGCATTCGTAAGCACCATTAAGAAATTAGATCAGTACTGTGCGAGTAATTTATTCCAGAGTGCCTATTTGACAGAATTCTTTTCCCTTTCTTAAATGTTCCACTGTATGATACCCTTCATCAGGTAAATCAGTCTGCTTTTTTGTCATCTGTAGCAGCACTATATGGACAGCGGGATCCCGTGTGTGGTGGTGGGCTCTAAAGCTGATCTTATAGAAGTTAAACAGCATCACGGGATGAGCCCGTCTGAGTTTTGTTACAAACATCGGCTGCCTTCACCTCTCCATTTCTCAACACTGCTCACAAACACACACACACACATCTACAGCAAGCTCACCTGGGCCGCCATGTACCCGTAAGTATACACACAGCTTTTGATACACAAAATAATATGTTTAAAAATGTGCATTTGTTAAGATTATAAAGATTTCTCTGTCTAAATCATAACATAGCAGGTTAACCAATGTATGCTTTTAGTGGAATCCAAAATTTGTGATTCTGATGAAAACATGCCAAGACTTACCAAATTTAATTTAGTAATTGTCAAATGTATTATTATTATTTCAAATAATCGTTTAACTGATTAGTTTAACTGCTGTTTAAACATCAAAATTGACCCTATATGTTTTCTTAAAGGGATAGTTCACCCAAAAATGAAAGTTCTTTCATCATTTACTCACCCTCATGCCATCGCAGTTGTGTATGTATTTCTTTCTTCTGCAGAACACAAAGATTTTAGTAGAATATCTCAGCTCTGTAGATCCATACAATGCAAGTGAATGGTGACCAGAACTTTGAAGCTTCAAAAAGCACATAAATGAAACTTATAAATGAAACATGATAGGTGTGGGTGAGAAACAGTATCCACTTTAACATTCACTTTCAGATGTAAAAGTGAAAGTGGAGATTAAGAGGAAAAAAGGACTTAAATTTTGGTCTGTTTCTCACCCACACCTATCATGTTGCTTATGAAGACATGGATTAAACCACTGGAGTCGTATGGATTACTTTTATGCTGCCTTTATGTGCTTTTTGAAGCTTCAAAGTTTTGGTCACCATTCACTTGCATTGTATGGATCTACAGAGCTGAGATATTCTTCTAAAATCTTTGTCTTCAGCAGAAGAAAGAAATACATACCCAACTGGGATGGCATGAGGGTGAGTAAATGATGAAAGAATTTTCATTTTTGGGTGAACTATCCCTTTAATACACATTACTGGTGTTACTGTGCACGATTCATTATTGAATGTTATTGCTAAGAAAACAATGTTTGACTTCATAATCTTTCATCGAAATGTATATCTTTCTCAGCCTCTAAATCAAATTTCCTTTTTTGACTAATGTTTCCAAGCCTTTTATTTTTCAACCCCTCCTCTCCAACCACCTAACCACCATCTATTTCATTCTCGATGGATAATTATACAGTCCCACCCTAAATATTTTTTCCACGTTAAAAATAACATCTTACTCCAAAATACGTCAGATTATGGAAGTAAAATGGGTTGCAAAAATAGTTTCATGTTGACGAAAGTTTTTTAGATGCCAGACTAAAATAAGCCTCCTTAAGTGGGTGGACGTGTGTCATCAGGGAGTCTAAAAGTCACTGAATGTACTTAAATGTTTCTTTGTCACTTCCTGTCTGCAGGCACCTGAATGGATCAGACATGAGCAGCACGTCTTTCTGGCTGCGTGTGACTCTGGGCGCCACAATAGCAGCCATGCTAGGCTTCGCTCTCTACAGAGCCTTTAGCCGACACAAATAATGCACACACACACACACACACACACACACACACACACACACACACACACACACACACACACACCCGCAATGCATTCAGATAAACACACTCTCACTCATTGCTGTCTGTCTCGGCCTTACAGAGTCATTTGAGCTTGAACCGGGGCCTGAACCCCTACTAGTTACAGTGACAAACATACAGAAGTAAGCAAATGTTTTTGTTAAATTAGATATTGTTAACTAGAGGATTCCACATAGAAACACATGCACATAAATTGAGGAAAGACTTATGGGTTTGCTTTTATTATGAATTTCCTGACCTTCATGATCTACATGCTTGACCCCAGGAAACATTTTTCCAAATTGAGAGCTTTTTCCAAGCTGACATGTGTTTTGAATTGTATTTAAAATGTGTTAAAAATGTAATTAAGAGAGAGAGAAATCAGAATGGATCAAGAATGTATTTCATGTGAATATGTTCAAACTCTGAACCATATAGGACGAATATTCAATACAACTCGGTGTTGGGGTCAGTTATTCAGTTTTAACTCGGCCAATTCAGGTAACATAATTTACAATTCAGTTTCAGAATATGTAAGAAATTTAAGGAAAATTCCAGGTTAAACGCTAACTTAAACTGAATCTGTGAGCTGTTGATCACATAAAACAATTTCGATTCGTAGCTCAGTTTGTAAAAAGAAACAGACAAAAAAATAATTCAGAAAGGCACTTTTTGTTTTCTTTTCAAAATGATGTATGAGTTGAAATTATTTTCTGTGGTAGTTGACAGTATGCCACATATGCTCGATAGAAATACATTTTATAATTGTAATATATACAATATGCTAAATTTAGAACATCATCAAAATTGGCTGAATTGAAACAGAATAAAACTCAGTCCTTCTGCATTTCCATTTTCTGCCCTTCAGATGGACATTAATGTGTGTGGACCATGACTGACAAATGTATGTTAATTGTTTTGGCAAAATCCATTGATGACTTTCAGAATAGATTGGCCTAAATTGTAGGGGAGAATGATGTCTGATTTTGTTTTAAAATTACAATAGAGATGGATGGTGTTAATAAGTGTATTGTAAATGATATTTTTAAGGTAAATGCTCTGATGCTGAATAATGGTCCTGTTCAGAGTTATGCCATTGTTACAGTAAACAGAGAATCAGGTATCACTACTTACATCACTGTAATTGATAGAAAGGGAAATGAGTGGTCAGAATAAACAGTATAGAACAGCCTCGCTGATTGTAATTAGAAGGATCGTCCATACTGGATCTATCTAGGAACTTTGTCAGTTTATCGATTATCTCAGATGATCAGACACTTGTTTAAACCTTTTTATAAACTAGTCGGATCAGCACAAATCTAAAAATTCTCTCCCCGTCTTTTTCATTCATTTGAATCACCCTGAAAATATTGAGGGGGTAAAAAGAGGACGCAAGCATTTCTGTGGCTGTTCTGATTTGTCAGTTTAATTTTCAAAATGTCAATTATCTTGTTCAGTATTAATACCCAAACGGATCACTTCTGTTAATGTTGGTGGGCCCAATTTTAAAGTACTGAAAGCTTGTATCTTTGTGACTGTGGTCTTCCAGCCTCACTATTAAATGAGATGCTTGGAATGGAGCCAGCGTGTTCTAATAGAAATATTTTGTAATAAACTAGCTTTTTTTTCTGGTGATCTTGTTTACTGTCCTCTGTGATGTCAGCAAATGTGGTGTCATATGACACGGCGCAAGCAGCTGATTGGCTTACTGCCTCTGTTTGTGAAGGCATTGTGCTTCTTTTACAGATTTCTGTTTAAAAGACTCTTGCTTGAAGTTATAAACCTACCTCATTGTGCCTAGACCATTATATTTAACCAATTTATATGTGTGCATTTCTGTAATAGGATACAGTTTTTAACATTTTAAGGTGTTGAAGAGATGCCTTGGCACTAAATGTAAATTTGGACTAGGCCCTCTTATTGTAATGGCCTGTATCAGTGAGCCCATATCTGATTACTGTTGGAGCTAGGTACAGCATCATGTTTCAAGATCACTATGCAATATGCATAGATGGAGCATATGGGATGATTAAGGGTAATTTTTTGTAACATCAAGATTGTAGGTTAACTTGTATGTGGTTAAAAAAAGTGAAATTGCATTTTCACCATAAAATCCAAAACAATTTCATAATAAAAATGTAAGAATTTCTTATTATTTTGTACATCCACCCTTTTACTTAAAGGCGGCATGTAAAATCTGTTGATCCATGTTATCCAGCATGATTTGAGGATTTTGCTTACATTTGATTAGTGAAATGAATGCAGAATCTTTAAAAAATTCTTCATTTAAAAATGTTCAAAAGGCTAACTTTGTTTATTTCCAGGTTTAAATATATTATTATTATTTTCAATGTGGCCTTAGATTTATAGACCCCAGTGTATCATGGGAAAGTATGGATGTTATAACCGGCCCCTCATTTTTAATCACCTTGTTATTTCATTTTAAAAAGTGCATGGTAACCTGGAATTGTTACCTTAAGGAGCTATTTCTACTTATTCTAACTATTAAAATTGGTTTTGTTGGTGTAACCTAATGTAGTCAGGTTGATTCAGTGATGCTAAATAATATTTTTAAATTAAATAAAACCGGTTAATTTAGATTTTACCACATGAAGCACGTTTTTAGGTTAAATAAGTATACCGTTTATTATTAGAAAGTGTTCAAAATAGTTTTAGACGAAGTATGTCGCACGTAATGCCATTGATGAAGTTCCCAGACCAGACAGTGCGGGGCAGCATTGAGCCAAAAAATGCCCCTCAGTTCAGAAGATGTGCAAAATTATATTTAGAGCGTACAAAAATGTTCTGCATGCACAAGATGATATTTTGATTGCAAAAAAAAAAAAAAAAAAAAAATGTTCTGCATGTGCAAGATGATATTTTGATTGCAAAAAAAAAAAAAAAAAATGTTCTGCATGTGCAAGATGATATTTTGATTGCAAAAAAAAAATAAAAAATTTCTGCATGCACAAGGTGAAATTTTGAGTGCACAAAAAAAAATATGTTCTGCATGTGCATGATATTTTGATTGCAAAAAAAATAAATGTTCTGCATGCACAAGGTGAAATTTTGAGCGCACAAAGTTATTTTGCATGCGCAAGATGATATTTTGAGCACAAAAAAATAT
Organism: Myxocyprinus asiaticus; assembly: GCF_019703515.2. Taxonomy (NCBI): domain Eukaryota; kingdom Metazoa; phylum Chordata; class Actinopteri; order Cypriniformes; family Catostomidae; genus Myxocyprinus; species Myxocyprinus asiaticus. Next base: position 32,744,961 of record NC_059387.1, read on the forward strand.
TCTGCACGCGCATGATATTTTGAGCACACAAAAAGTTATTTTGCACGTGCTTGAACTCAATTTTGTAAAGCAATGTATCTTCTTGCAAAGATAAATTCAACAAAAATCAAGTTTGCGCTTGAAAAAAGTTTATTTGATTGTGAATTTGCTCAGAATTCTAAAATTGTGCTTTCTCCTCACCCACTCTGCATGCAAAATACCTTTTTGCATGCTCAAAATATCATCTTTTTTGTGCACTCAAAATATAATTTTGTGCGTGCAGAATTGTGGCACAAGTAAAACTCCATGCAAGACCCCGGGACTAGTCATCATAGTAACACCCCTGTAAACTCACAAGCCCTCTGCTCTCCATAGTTTCGCATTAAAATACTAGGCAAACGCTTGTGCTTGCATGGAAATGAGAAACGTTTATTGATGCACAGCAATGTGACTTATTACGCGCAATGACAGTATTACTGGACAGCAATGGAACATGACAGTCTAGACTACAACAGTCCACGTCACTAGGTTGGTTCAGTCATGTACATCATCATACAAACAATGAGACTTTTTTTAAGAATATTTCTTAACATATTATTGTAGCGACATATCTCAATTAGTCTGTCTGGTAAGTGTCCAACACAGGGTTCAATTTAAACAATGTTCGTAAAAATCACAAATAAATAACTGCTTAGCCGTTTCAGTGGAAATATCTTGAAATCTTCGTCTAATTGTGCACAAAAAAAGTTTCTGAAAATGTCGGGTTGAAGTCCGCGCACAAAGACCCCGTACAAAAATAACAATATACCAAAAAACATTTGCTTCAAAAGTGTATTTACACCAAGTCAGTCCGACGGAATGGAGTTTGTTTACTTCTTTTTGCCCGTTTTCCTGGCCGCTGTTTTTGATTTGGGTTTCGCCGTTTTCACCTTCTTCGCTTTGCTCGCCTTGGCCGGTTTGGCCACCTTCGCCTTCTTGGCAACTTTCTTGGCTTTGACGGGCGACTTCTTCTTTTCGGCCACCTTCTTCACTTTTTTCTCGGCGACTTTCTTGGTCTTCGCGGGGGATTTCGCCACTTTCTTGGGCTTGGGAGCTTTCTTGGGTTTGGCGGCAGCTTTGGCTGGTTTCTTGACTTTCACCGGCGCCGGTTTGGGTTTCTCGGGCTTCTTGGGGTCCTCAGCTTTGGCCAGCTTGAAGGAGCCCGAAGCTCCGATGCCCTTGGTGTGACGCAGGAGCCCGCTGGCCACCAGGCGCTTGAGGGCGAGTTTGATCTGGGAGTCGGCGTTATCTCCCACCTTGTAGTGATTTTTCACGTACTTCTGGATGGACTGACGCGACGCGCCGCCGCGGCTCCGATCGGCGGCGATGGCCGCTTTGATCATGTCGGAGTATTTGGGATGCGACGTCGCTTTCTTGGCGTTTTTCGCCTTCTTGGGCTTGGACGCGGGGGCCGCTGCCGTCTCAGCCATGGCCAAAAAAAAAAAAAAAGAGTTTTGGTTAGTCCTGGAGGATTTCAAACAAAAACCTGGAGCGAACTGTCAAAAACTCACTCGCAAAAAAGTCTCGCTAAAATTCTTCTAATTGCAGCCACGTCACACCTGACTTGCGTCCTTTGATGATTTGTGATTTCAAATATTTATTTCGATATGAGAAATTAGCGCGCTCCGAAAAGTGTGTATATTATCTGCCAAAGTGCGCCTGTACTGTATATGAAGCCTCCACGCGGACGTGATTGAGAACACCAACTGCCAGCAGCTGATCGAGCGTGCTTCCATGAAATCTGCGCGGGCTGGTTTGTGTTTCTTCCTCCTCGAACTGAGGCCGAATTTAGCCAGCCTGGTTCGGTACCGATCCTCCCAGCGCCACGGTCCAAGAGGGGAGGCTTTGGGCTTTACGTCCGTGTGTCGCTTTGGCCTGAATTCATCGAGCCTTTAACTTTTTTCCCCCGAAAATCGACTCAAACTGGCGAGCGCGGTGATGTATTTAGCAGAATTCAGGTAAAATTAACCCAAAACAACGAAACCGATCTGGGAAACACCGAATGCACATGAAAGCCCAATCAACACACAGGAGGACCGGATGGGTTTGATTCATGGAAAATGTCGTTTTCGTTTTTAATAAGCTGAAGTAGTTGACGAACTAACACAGTCCAGCCACCGAGTCCGCGTGACGTTACTGCGATTATTTATTGTTAAACCTTCTATAAATTAAATGTGCGCGAATTAAAGTGTCTCTCGTATGATGCATCATATTCACACATGTCAAGGTGTGTTGGTGTAACACATGTGCTTTATATCTATACGAGTAAAAGGTTATATTACATATACCAGCAGCTCAAATGCTGGGTGTTCAGACAGAACTGCTCGGCTGTTAGGAAAGTTGCCAACGACTCAAAGACCAGCTTTACCGATCAGAACCCACCGGTACCGTGGTCAGGTTGCACATATCGGTCTATGTATACATTCCCGATGGGTTGCACTTTATGAATACGACTGGCATATTGACATGAATCAAACTGAGTTGATGGTTTAAGCGCTCGCGCATTCTTTTGTTATCACTGCGTTGGCAAGGAAACGCGTACCCCATCGGTATATTTTCCCTCATTTTTGGCATCGTTCACTAATAAAGTGATCAGTTTACAGACTACTGAATGATTTCTTAACCATTGTGTTCCCATCGCGCGGGCTTATTTCGTTATGCACATTTTCAGGGTTGATGCTGTTTCAGTCAGAACGCCATCTTGAATCTATTCACTTCAGGTTTTACTGTGAACACCTCACGTGTAGCCCCCTTTACAGAACTTTTAATTAGCCCACTGCATATCAGTAATTAAACAAATTGATTAACCATTTAACTTTGTACTCAAGTTTGTTGATTAAGCGCGCGACTGTTTGACTCTCGCGCTCTGGTGAGCTGGTTGTCTCTCGCTCATAACACTGAAATTGAACAATATTGTTTTTAAATATTTTTGCTTTTGGTACTATTAATTATTAAGTGACGCTAGACAGTTGTAGACCCTTGAATATGATTTTTGTTGCTTTCTTTTGTGCCACTTTGGATAGGCTACCAACAGAATGCCATACAGTAAGTATTAAAACCAATGAACATCACACACTATGATTGCTTTTGTTAAATCCAAACACATCCGTGTGTGCCAGTGTGTGTGTGTGTGTGTGTGTGTGTGTGTGTGTCTGTGTGTCGTGCTCTATGTACAGCTCCTCTTAGTGATGTAGATAAAGGTGTCTGCAGGTATGGAAAGCCAAATTAGCTTTTAATGTTCCCAGCCTTACTCATCACAATTGCATTTTTACTAGTAAGAATTCCCATTAAAGAGCTCTGTAATTAAATTTTTACTAGTAAGACTTCCAATTAGAGAGATCTGTAATTAAATTTTAACTAGCAAGAATTCCAATTATAGAGATCTGTAATAAGATTTTTACTAGCAAGAATTCCAATTAGAGAGATCTGTAATTCCATTTTTATTAGTAAGAATTCCAATTAGAGAGATCTGTAATTCCATTTTTACTAGTAAGAATTCCAAATAGAGAGATCTTTAATTCCACTTTTACTAGTAAGAATTCCAATTAGAGAGATCTGTAATTACATATTTACTAATAAGAATTCCAATTAGAGATATCTGTAATTCCATTTTTACTAGTAAGAATTCCAATTAGAGAAATCTGTAATTCCATTATTACTAGTAAGAATTCCAATCAGAGAGATCTGTAATTCCATTTTTACTAGCAAGAATTCCAATCAGAGAGATCTGTAATTCCATTTTTGCTAGCAAGAATCCCAATCAGAGAGATCTGTAATTCCATTTTTACTAATAAGAATTCCAATTAGAGAGATCTGTAATTCCATTTTTACTATTAAGAATTCCAATCAGAGAGATCTGTAATTCCATTTTTACTAGCAAGAATTCCAATTAGAGAGATCTGTAATTCCATTTTTACTAGCAAGAATTCCAGTTAGAGAGATCTGTAATTCCATTTTTACTAGCAAGAATTCCAGTTAGAGAGATCTGTAATTAAATTTTTACTAGTAAGAATTCCAGTTAGAAAGCTCTCTAGTTTAATTGTTACTAGTAAGAATTTCAATTACAGAGCTCTCTAATTAAATTTTTACTTATAAAAAATCACATTAAAGATATGTTTAATTGCAGAGCTCTTTAATTGCAATTCTTACTAGTAAGAAAGTAATTGCAGAGCTCTACAATAGCGATTGTAACTAGTAAGAATTGAATTGTAGAGCTCTCTATTCAGTGCTATCCCATTATGGTAATCATGCCTCATGCATATTCATATTCATCTGGCTTGTATAAATTGTCAGGCAGGAAATGTATATTATTACATACAGTATAATTTCTGTTGTGAAAACCAGGATGTGAATTACACTTTTGAGGGGTCTCCGGTTGGGGTAGGGGGTTTGGAGGGAGAGAGAGAAAATGTATGATTATATTATTATACAGTAAATGTATTAAAACTATTATATTAAAATCATTACCAATTCTATTCTGTAAACAGGGACTGTTTTCGAAATTGCCACCTATCCACTTATAGTGTACTTTTGTTTGTGTCTGCGATTTTGTAGTGGTGTCCTAATTCGTTTACTACACACTGTACAGTATGTTAACTGATTCTTACCCTCAATGCATTGTGATTTCATGTGTACATCCAATGTACACTCGCCGATGGTATATTGCCCATGATCCACCACCACAGGAGGACCGACAAGCTGAAGAGAGCATGTGCGGAGAGAGAGAGAGAGGGAGCAAGAAAGAAATCAAGGAGGAGACACCAGTTTGCACTTTACTTCATTCCAATAATCTTTTATTTCATGCTCTAAAGTTTTTACTTTTTTAGAAAGTCATTGATTGATTAAAATTATTATGTTAAGATATTGTTATGATTATGCAGATGTAATCATAAAGATTATTTATTTTGATTTTGTCATTAACTCTGGCAAAAGTTAAATAGCAAGTAATTTCATTTTTCACTAATTTACTGAGGTTACATTATTAATAAATCTGAAGACTGTACACAGTGAAAATGATCATTTGCTGGATGTTTCAAACATTTGATAACATGCAGTGTTTTCAATTAGATTGCTATAATGCCACATGAGGGCGCTATGCGCTCATGATCCTCTGCATTCAGATCTGCCTAGCTTGGAAGGAAAGTTTCAAGATACTGAAAAATAAATAAAAACATACCCTTGTTCATCTTTGTTTATTCTTGTTGGATGCAATTAAAATGTTTGCTAAATAAGCTTAAAACAATTTTAATATCTGGCGGACGACAGCAGCGAGGACTCCACTACAGCGCATCCCTCCTCCTTCCCGGGTTTCAGCACCAATGTAACGGGTAAGGATGGGCAAGGAGGACGCGGGAGCCGGCTGAGCAGTCAATGAAACTTTTAATGACACAAATCAACTTAAACACACACAAAGCGGCCACATGTGTCTCTCTCTCTTGAACTGGCTCCTCCGGCTCATCTTTATCCCCCTCCTGGCTGATTAGAACAATTCAGGGCCGGGCGTGCGTCCTCACGGCACGGCCACGCCCTCCTCCTCGTCACAGGGTGTAACCACTTGTGCTTTGCATCTCATGAGTACAAGTTTTTACTAGTAAGAATGCAATTGTAGAGCTCTGTAATTGACATTTTTACTTGTAAAAAAATCAGTTGGAGAGCTGTGTTATTGATTAATTACTAGTAAGAATGGAACTGCAGAACTCTAATTAAATTCTTACTAGTAAAAATGCAATTATGCCGAGTTTAAAGATAAATCGGCTTGCCATATGCAGGTGTCTAGTGCTGAAAACAGCACCTTTCTTCAGATCTGTGCAGACAGATTGACAGATAGACAGACAGGCAGACAGACAGACAAAACAGCTGTATATCCCAGAATAGTGATGATGGACAGTCAGGGACTGAGAAACTAAATTAGTTTTGGGCCACCATGTGCTGCTCAAATGTTCTAAATTCTACAGAAATTAATTTGTGATCCTGTAATTGGGATTTTACATGCTGTAATTTCATACATGCATATTAAATGACAAGAATTTTACAGCTTTGGACATGCAACCGCTTTAAAAAACAAAAGTAGGCCTGATACTTATAGCATGTCTACTTGTGACGTCACACTACAAGGCAGCGGAAGTGCGCCTAAACGAGCTCATGAGTTGATGCGCGTGCATGTGTCTGCATTTTGAGTGACAGAGCAAGTGTTGATATTCTGTCATTTACTTGTCATATGTGTGTGACATAACCAAAGGTCGCTTAAACTTGAGTGTTTTACATAAAAAATATGTATAATAGTACATTTAGTTATTAATGCTATATTTAAATTATTGTATTAAATAATATATATATAATTAAAAAAATTATTAGAATAATTTGATATGAAGGTACACATGACATAGAGCACATTGCCATGTTAATACAGGTGTTATAAATATTTTGTTTATATTTATTAAGAAGTTATAGCAATACATTTATTTGTACATTTCCAGGTTCAATACAAGTTAAACTCAATCGACAGCATTTGTGGCATAATACTGATTATCACAAACAATTATTTCAACTTGTCCCTCCTTTTCTCAAAATAAATAAATACATAATAATGATAAAAAAAAAATGTGAGGCACTTACAATGGAAGTGAATGGGGCCAATTTTTGTAGGGTTTAAAGACAGAAATGTTAAGCTTAATATTTTATAAAAGCATTTACATGAATTCTTTATTAAAACTCGTGTATTATTTGAGCTGTACATTTGTTTATATGATCATTTTCATTGGAAAAATTATGATATAAACAATTGGATTTTTGCTTCTTCTTTTTTTTAAGGAGGGACAAGTTTAAGTTATTATTGTTATTATTTGATAGTAATCAACATTTTGCCACAAATAATGTTGATTGAGCTTAACTTGTATTGAACCTGGTATATCCTTTTAACTCCAGACTATCTCATAAAAGAAAACAGACCAGAAAAGAATGTAGTTTCTTTTAGATGTCCTAAGTACACAGAAATATTCATCATTACATTGATTGTACTATATTCAAGCTGAAGAGTTTAAATTCTGTGCCATCGAACAGAATTGCACATATAAACATTGTTTTCAAACAGCTTTCCGAATACACCCCCCTACTGCTGTTGGTCGAGCCAATGTTGTTGCATTGGGCTGGACAGGTTTCTCAAATCAAACTAGAATTTTTCTAGCACCACAGAGACACAGTGTTTACAGTTTTCGGGAAATTTAACCAGCGAATGGCTTACCTATAGCTGTCTCTGCATCTTAAGCTGGGATAGAAGAAAGTGTTTAACACCAAAACAATTACACACTTCAGCTTTAAACTGCCTAAAATTGTTGACACAAAGAAGCATTCTGGACAAGGGAGAAAGTGTAAGTGAAGGCTAATTAAGGCTTAAAAATTTGTGATTTTATCAGTATCATAGATATTTGTGTGTAAAATTGCAAATAAGACTGAGAAATGTGTATACAAGTGGGATGAATGTCCAAGTACAGAATGTAGGCCAATTTGACAAATGTATAGAGAATGTCGAACATGCGCTTTACCAGTAGAGGACAGCACTTTTCTGTTCTGCATAATGTTCAATGTTTGAGAACACCAACAGAGGGATCTACTCTTGTTTTATCTTTTCAGTTTGTCCTAGGTCTGTATTGTCTGCTGGTGTGCAGACTGGTATGTGAAGAGGTCATGGAGTTCATCCTTAAAGACTGCTGCCTTTGATGGATTGATAGCACGCAAGTATCAATAACAAGGAGCCAATCGAATATCATAAAGTCACATGTTGACCTGTGGATGTATTGGCCACTCGGGTAATTGTCAGCCCAGTGTTATTGATCCGCTCCAGGATCTGATGGAGATGCTGGAGAGGTTCCATCCAGGTGTGACTGTAAATCACTACATCATGCAGGTAGACCGCACAGCAGTTCTTCTCACAGCTTGGAAGTACACCATCCATTAACAGACCACAAGTAGAGACATTCATACAAATGTTGGTAACCATAAATTATGTTGTTAATGGGGAAATTTAGAGATAGTCAGTATCTAATTTAAATATGAAGAGCAAGTCTTGTTTATGTACTTTACAAAATAATTAGGGTCTTAAGGCACTCTCTCTGTTTTATGTATTTTTGTCACTGGAGAAAATAGCTACCTCTATGTTGTGTTTCCCCCCCCCCACCAAACATAAAGAAGTGATTTGTAAATTCTATTCACCCTATACTATATTGAAAGCACTACAACAACACATTATTCTATGTTTTACCTTGTGAAGTAATTTTTTTTTAAATACACAGTACACTCATTTCAAATCAGATGATTGCAACACACTCCAAAGAAGCTGTGATGGTCGAGTGTTTACCACTGTGTAACATCATCATTTACTCTAACAACACTTATTAGAACCTTTTGCTATTTTGAACAAACCCCTAACCCTAAGAATTAAAACACAGCATGTAACTCATCCCACACGTTTGAGCTACACACATGATGGATGTATACCTCAAATTGTGTGGCTTGTTGAGGAATGTAGCATTGTGGTGGTAACTTTTGTCATTTTCTTCAGAAAATGTAAAAATTCAGTTTGCATGTAGTCTGTAAAATCACCAACAATTAGAGCATATCATCATTTGTGTCTAATAAAGAAATATGGACAGTTAAATGTTTTGGGAGAACTATCCCTTTAAACATCTGCACTTAGATTACAGTGTGAATAACATGGAGATGTAATGGACTTTAGAGGCTTCTCTTTCATATTTATTACACTATTACCACCTTCAAACAGTCCAGAGAGATAGTCATCAATCCATATGACTTTTTTATTTTATTTTTTTTTTTATCCCCTTTTCTCCCGAATTCGGAATGCCCAATTCCCACTACTTACTAGGTCCTCGTGATGGCGCAGTTACTCACCTCAATCCGGGTGGCGGAGGACACGTCTCAACTGCCTTCTGAGACTGTCAATCCGCGCATCTTATCACGTGGCTCGTTGTGCATGACACCGCGGAGACTCACAGCATGTGGAGGCTCATGCTACTCTCCACGATCCACGCACAACTTACCACGCGCCCCATTGAGAGCGATAACCACTAATCGCGACCACGAGGAGGTTACCCCATGTGACTCTACCTCCCTAGCAACTAGGCCAATTTGGTTGCTTAGGAGACCTGGCTGGAGTCACTCAGCATGCCCTGGATTCGAACTCGTGACTCCAGGGGTGGTAGTCGGCATCAATACTCGCTGAGCTACCCAGGTCCCCCCCCTCCCCAAATGATTTAACTGATTACAGCATGTATGTGATTGTCAAGACGTTATGTGCATATGTAGCCAATATAAGCAGGGACTGAACTGTCTCAGAGTGCGTTTAGGGTTTGTAGTATCTGCTGTGTGTGATTAATGTCTGATTTAGGAAACCACTGTGCGCCTGCATACTATTTGTGTGTGTGCATATGTGTGTGTGCACTGCAGTGAGCGTGTGTTGGTGTGTTTAGTCTCTTCAAGACTCCTGCAGGGTAGAGAGAGCTGCAGATCTTAGGACACGCCCCCCTCTGCTCTGATTGGCCGCTCAGCACCACCTCCCTCCCCTCCCTCATTGGTATTCAGGTAGTACAGTCTTTGTGGAGGACAGAGGGGAGAAAGGGCGAGAGGGAGAGAGATTTAGGTAAAGGCATAGGACCACAACAAGAGGGGCATATTGAGAGACACCGAAGGGTAGGAACGTGGAGATAGAAACGAGACAGAAGGACACTGGATTGAGACAGAGAGACAGTTTTAACTGCAGGGTGAAAGCAGTTTTTTGGTGAATGGAAGCAGGTGTTAAAGTGCCACAAAGATCTATAGGTTCTGGATGGTGACTGGGACTCGGAGTGCCTGTGTTGGATTGGAACCCAGTTTGGATCATCTAAACCTGGGCTGACGGCACTGGTAGAAGTCCCAGTGATACACTCCCGGACATTATTGCTGTGCATTTGAGAGGGTCTCGCTGGCGTTGGGGAGGCGTGCTGCACAGACGGACGGACTCACTGGCTGTGTGTGTGTTTGTGGGTGTGTGTATGTGTATCTCTGAGTGATATCCCCCTATGTCCTTCTTTTGGTGGCTGTGCGTGCACCAGGGCCCAGTATATGGATAGAAGCTCACTGTTTCAGCTCATACAAGAGCAGGTAAGCTGCAGCTGGTTGCTATGGTTACTGCATCCTCCTGCATGTCTATGTGCATGTATGTTTCTAAGCTGATACTTGAGGATCGATGCAGAAGGGGATGAGCTGAGAGGAATGGAGCGCTGGAATGAATGAGTAAGGAGTGTGTGTGTGTGTGTGTGTGTGTGTGTGTGGTCCTCTTGTTTATTCAATGGCTATTACTCTAATAGTACTACACTAGACATCAGTATTGGCACTGATGCTGCTCAACACTGGACTGGTTCGGCATATGCTAATATATGCAAATCATACATAAATACTGGTTGCTTAATATTTTATTTCCTTTTATTATGTTGAAATAATATTTGAATGTATTTACCTGTATCATATTTTTTGCACAGTCACCAGCAGATGAAAAATCCAAGAATATGGCAGTGGAACTACTACTCGAGCATTCTGTTCTGTTCTATTCTATTCTATTCTATTCTATTCTATTCTATTCTATTCTATTCAGTTAAATTCAGTTCAACCTCATTTGTGATTATAACAACAGATTGTTAAATTCTATTAATTTCAGTTATACTTCATTAGTGCTTTCAAAAATATAGATTGTTAAAATAAATTAAATTTAGTTCATTTCAAACAAAATTTTTTATTAGTGTTATTTTGTTTTTTGTTTTGTAATTTTTCTTTAAGAACTAAAATGTTACCCTCTTTTTTGCATGCAAAAATTGTTAAAAAATGATCTTTTACTTATTTATATGCTCAATTAATTCAACTTCACGAGTGCTTTTAACAATTTAGATTGTTAAAATTCATTTATTCAGTTTATTTCAACCTGATATAAGTGATTTGAACAATACAGATTAAAATGATCATTTATGTTCATTATATGTACCGTACACTGCCCAGAGTTTTGTTTTTTATTTTGTTTTGTTTTTCGTTTTGTTTCATGTTTTGTTGTTTTTTGTTTCAGTTTAATGTTTTGTTTTGTTACTGAAAGTTACCCTCCTATTTGCGGACAAACATTGCGGAAAAACATGATCTTTTACTCATTTATACCCTCATTCATTAGTGCTATTAAGAAGATAAATTGGTCAATTAAATTCTATTTAATTCAACTGCATTAGTTTTTTAAGAATATACAGTAGATTGTCAGATTCAGTTTGGTTTAATTCAACTTTTTATTTAGCGCTTAAGAATATATACTGTCTCTAAGTAATGGTGGGCTTTCAAACCTCCAATCCAAGCACTGGATGTTAGTGGCACAGTCTAAAACTGTGATTGCGAGGGAGAAACCTTGGGAGGAACTAAGACTCAAAGGGGAGACCCACCCCCCTCTGATCAGCCTTCTGGAATAAATATTCATAAAGATAAATAGTTAGAAGTTAAACAATAAAAGTATATCGCTTCAAAATATCCAGGAGAGTTAAGGTGTGTACTGTAAGTAACCAACAAAGTTTTTTTTTTTTAAATCACATAAATATCGAGATATGTTTAGCCATGAAACTAGAAATCACGTGTCCTATTTGTTTAATTTTAATCAATTATTTTAGTACTGGGAGGTTGCACTCCTATTTGCTTACAAACATTGCAAACACATTCTCTTTTATTTATTTATACACTCATTCTGACCTGGCAGTGTGCAGAGTGCATTACTCTTTCCGTTCTGAAGTAGAAATAGAAGGAGGTCAGTGAGAACTTCAAGAGCTTGGAGATCCAGCGCTGTTCACCCAGATTTACAGATGACTTCCTTATTTCAACTACTAAATACCTAAAAGGAGCAGCTAATGTTGGAATTTCCTGGATAGTTTTTTCTTGGCAAAACCAAAACCTTATGAAAGCTCTTTAATGGCTTGATTTTAGTAAAAACTGTATTGTCAGTGCCTAGTAGTGCAAATCATATTAGTTACACTCAAAAATGTATTTATATGGATGCACAAATCATCTTGGTTTGAATGCATATGCATGAATATATGTTAATTAGTTTTGTTCTAAAAGTTATACTTTTTTGTGCTTGATTATCTCTGCATCTGCAATTATACTAGTTCTGTGTTCTTATTAGTGTTGGCTAAGGCAAGTATCACTATTACTATTGTCCACACATATGCTACCTATAGAAAACTGCTTAGCAACGCCATAGGAACTGCCTAAATACATTTGTTAGTCTTGTTAGTAACTTAGTAAGTAACACAGTTATATCTATAATTGCTTTCTTAGAAAATCGCCACACCTACAATATATATGCGTTTTCTCATAAGCTGCTTTGGTAAGAAACTTCTGAGAATATGAATTTGAAATATAAATGGAGGTTGTATTTTAAAAAACAATGATTTTGGGAGACTAGAAGTCATACTAGTCAATGTCTGTGTGTGCAAGTGTGTTTGATTTTGTTGTCTACTGTATGCTGATGTTGAGAGATTAGGTTGATTGATAGACAGAAAAGCCTATCATTCAGTCGGAGGGGCAGAATTGATCTTTGCCTTCAGGGGACGAGGGACACACACACAGACACATACAGAAAATGTGTGTGACTGTTTAGGATGTCTTTATCCAGAGATCTCAATATAAACTCTAACATTTCACATCAAATTTTTGCATATGGAAACACAAAAATAATATTTGCTGTGATCTCCCATTCATTGCTATAGTTTACCTTGCTATAGTTTTTTTCCACATTCCAAACCTAGAAATGTGAAAAAGGTCCATTGCATAAATGAGATCCGCATTAAGTCTTCCGAGCAATAATATTTTCCCGTGGCTGTTTTTCATATGTTTTAACATGGTGTATCTCTGAATTTGTGTGTACTGTAAGTTTGTACTATGACAGAAGGAAAGACTGGCAGTTTTGTGTGTTGTGTGGGTGTGTGTGTGATAGTGTGCATATGGTGTGAGTATAGTGCAACTATGTGTGTGTGTAACGGCAAGATGCTTAACCTTTCAGTTTATGATTTTGTTTTTATACTCTGCAGTGCTGAGCCAGAGTATTTCTGGCTCTAATGCACACGTACACAGTTCACACATGCAAACACACACATGCACTGCACTGTGTATAATAAACGGAAATAATGAAAGACATAAGGGATATTTCACCCAAGATTTATTTACTCACCCTCATGATATCCCAGGTGTATGACTTTCTTTCTTCACCAGAACACATTTGAAGAAAAACAGAAAAATATCTTAGCTCAGGAGATCCTTAAAATTCAAGTGGATGGTGATCCGATTATTGAAGCTCCAGAAATCTCAGAAAGTCAGCAAAAATGTCATTCATACGACTCCAGCGGTTAAATGAATGTCTTCTAAAGTGACACGATCGCTTTTGGATCAAAAAAAGATCAATATTTAAGTACTTTTTAACTGTAATCTAACGCTTCTGGTAAGCTTCACGAAAGGGTGGAGATCACGCGTGTTGCCATAATACGGACGTAATCTCACATTCTCCTCTCGGTTGAGACATCCAGGATGAGCACACAAACACACCATTGTGAGTGAAGAAACAGATAAATACAGATCTAAACCAAAACCAACCAAGCTACTGTACAGCGTTCCTCCTTCTCACTTGTAAACAGCCCTGCTCTTCTTGGTGTGTCGCATGTGCCAACATGATTACGTCACACACGCATACCGCTGCAGAACGGAAGCTATGATTTAGAGGTAAAAAGGTAATATTGAATACTTAACTATTGATCTTTTTCGCACCAAAAGCGATCGTGTCACTTTAGAAGACATTCATTTAACCGCTGGAGTCATATCGATGACGTTTATGCTGACTGTCTGTTCTTTTTAGAGCTTCAATAATCAGATCACCATTCACTTGCATTTTAACGACCTACTGAGGTGAGATATTTTTCTAATTTTCTTCAAATGTGTTCTGGTGAAGAAAGAAATTCATACACACCTGGGATATCATGAGGGTGAGTAAATAATGAGAGAATTTTCTTCTTTGTTTTTCTTTGCATCAAACAAAGTTTGTAATGTTGTGACTCACCTCGGAGTTGGTTGGTTTGATTCATGGCTTGCAACTCTTTTATGAAGAATTTTATGAAAGGCCAATGGAAAAAAAAATGAATGGGAAAAATACTTCTGGGCTTAAAAAGTGTGATTAAAGCTATAATCCTTAGTATAATCCTTAGTATTAAACGTTGGAGTGTAACTTGTCCAGCATTGTTTGTGCTACAGACATGAACAACAGTTCAAATATCAACCATACAGTACATGAGTGTGTGTGTAAGCAGTACTTGCTTTGGCAGCAGCTGTTCTGAGAGGAAGGAGGGCAGCTGATAGTTGGATTGCAGAACCATATTTAGCATTATATTTGCATAAAATAGCTGCAGTTCGTCCTCTATGACTCCTCCTTTATGACCAGCTGCATTGATTTAACTCCCCATAGGAAAGAATAATCTCAACTGTACTTGGACATACAGCATACAGTGCATCCGGAAAGTATTCACAGCGCTTCACTTTTTCCACATTTTGTTATGTTACAGCCTTATTCCAAAATTGATTAAATTCATTATTTTCCTCAACATTCTTCAAACAATACCCCATAATGACAACGTGAAAGAAGTTTGTTTGAAATCTTTGCAGATTTATTAAAAATAAAAAAACAAAAAAAATCACATGTACATAAGTATTCACAGCCTTTGCCATGACACTCAAAATTGAGCTCAGGTGCATCCTGTTTCCACTGATCATCCTTGAGATGTTTCTACAACTTGATTGGAGTCCACCTGTGGTAAATTCAGTTGATTGGACATGATTTGGAAAGGCACACACCTGTCTATATAAGGTCCCACAGTTAACAGTGCATGTCAGAGCACAAACCAAGCCATGAAGTCCAAGGAATTGTCTGTAGACCTCCGAGACAGGATTGTATCGAGGCACAGATCTGGGGAAGGGTACAGAAAAATTTCTGCAGCATTGAAGGTCCCAATGAGCACAGTGGCCTCCATCATCCATAAATGGAAGAAGTTTGGAACCACCAGGACTCTTCCTAGAGCTGGCCGCCTGGCCAAACTGAGTGATCGGGGGAGAAGGGCCTTAGTCAGGGAGGTGACCAAGAACCTGATGGTCACTCTGACAGAGCTCCAGCATTTCTCTGTGGAGAGAGGAGAACCTTCCAGAAGAACAACCATCTCTGCAGCACTCCATCAATCAGGCCTGTATGGTAGAGTGGCCAGACGGAAGCCACTCCTCAGTAAAAGGCACATGACACCCCACCTGGAGTTTGCCAAAAGGCACCTGAAGGACTCTCAGACCATGAGAAACAAAGACTGAACTCTTTGGCCTGAATGGCAAGCGTCATGTCTGGAGGAAACCAGGCACCGCTCATCACCTGGCCAATACCATCCCTACAGTGAAGCATGGTGGTGGCAGCATCATGCTGTGGGGATGTTTTTCAGCGGCAGGAACTGGGAGACTAGTCAGGATCGAGGGAAAGATGAATGCAGCAATGTACAGAGACATCCTTGATGAAAACCTGCTCCAGAGCGCTCTGGACCTCAGACTGGGGCGAAGGTTCATCTTCCAACAGGACAACAACCCTAAGCACACAGCCAAGATAACAAAGGAGTGGCTCCGGGACAACTCTGTGAATGTCCTTGAGTGGCCCAGCCAGAGCCCAGACTTGAACTCGATTGAACATCTCTGGAGAGATCTGATGGAGCTTGAGAGGTCCTGCAAAGAAGAATGGGAGAAACTGCCCAAAAATAGGTGTGCCAAGCTTGTAGCATCATACTCAAAAAGACTTGAGGCTGTAATTGGTGCCAAAGGTGCTTCAACCAAGTATTGATCAAAGGCTGTGAATACTCATGTACATGTGTTTTTTGTTGTTGTTTTTTTTTAATAAATTTGCAAAGATTTCAAACAAACTTCTTTCATGTTGTCATTATGGGGTATTGTTTGTAGAATTTTGAGGAAAATAATTAATTTAATCCATCTTGGAATAAGGCTGTAACATAACAAAATGTGGAAAAAGTGAAGCGCTGTGAATACTTTCCGGATGCACTGTATAACAAATAGACCTCCAAGGATATTCAAAGAATACCATGTTATTACAGAAGTTTTCATTCTGTAAAATGTACAAATTATATTTTACAACTAAAAAATCATTGCTATATATATGGCAATACTACTCGCATGTTTCTGGGCCCAGTCATATGGAGTGTATTTTTGGAAACCATGGCAACAGTAAGGCTCATTTTAGCACACTTTAGCAGCAGAATGTCAGTCGGAGGGATACAGCTTTGTTTGCACTCACATAATCAATGAACAAGCCTTCAGATGTATTGAGGACAGTGAGCTAAAGCTGTCCGAGCTGTTTGCATGATCAGTTTGAAATGAAGCAGATTTTTATTAGGCTGATGTTACATTCACGGTGGTGGTGTGGATGGTAAACAGGTTTCGTTCACTCTTCACCCTTCACCTCTTTAATGACTGTCTAGTCTATCTACCTCTGTCTTTCTTCGCTCTCAGTGAATAAGACAGGGTATTAGGACGTCGTTAGGCACGACACACAGTGGAGTACTTGTATTCACAGCCTTGAGAGTCTTATTGCTTTTATCGTTTCTACGTAATTAAAATATTAAGGACAGACTATTCATTCAGCAAGTTCATTAAAGCAATACTTCACCCTAGAAATGAAAGCTTTGTCATAATTTACTCACCTCAAGTCATTCTAAATCCTGTGTGGGTGCTATGGATTACTAATGGTATCAGATGGTAATAGCATGGTTTTAAATGGTATTTCAAGGTACTCCCAAGAATACCATTCCAAGAATTACCATAGTACATATCCAAAAAATAGTAGTAGTAGTAGTTTTGAATGATGTCTCAACACCCCTTCTACTCGAGAAGGTGGCATGATGTGCTCACAACTAAGCTGTTGTCGCGTCACTCGAAGTGTAGACACAGTGTCGCTCGTTCTCAGGGTGACACATTGGTAATTTGTAACCATTGTGACAGCAGTAATTCTCTTCATTAACTGATTCTTTCTTTCATTTCCATCTCTTTCTTTCCACATGTGTCTGCTCTGAAATAATAAAGAGTAAACACACACAGAAAAAATAGATGTGTCCTTCCTTCTTTCCTTCTTTCTTATTGTCCTTCCTTTCTTCTTTTCATCCTTTCTTTTCTTTCTTTCTTTTGTCCCCTCTTTTTGTCATTCCTTCCTTCTTTCTTTTTTCTTTCCTTCCTTACTTGCTTTTTCCTTCCTTCTTTTCATCCTTCCATCCTTGCCTCCTTCCTTTCTTCCTTCCTTGTTACTTTTCTTCTTTCTTTCTTTTCTTCCTTTCTTCCTCTTGTCTTTTCTTCTTTCTTTTAGTCCTTCTTTCTTCATTTCTTCCTTCTTTTCTTGCTTCCTTTCTTACTTCCTTTTTTCTTTCTCTTCATCCTTCCTTCTTTTTGTCCTTCCTTGCTTCTTTTCATCATTCCTTCTTTCTTTTTGGCCTTTTTTCCTTCCTTCCCTCTTTCTTTTCATCCTTCCTTTCTTTCTCTCTTTCTTTTACACTTCCTTCCTTTCTTATTTTCATCCTTTCTTTCTTTCCCCCTTTTCATCGTTCCTTCTTTCTTTTTGTCTTTCCTTCCTTCCTTCCTTTCTTTTTTCCTTCTTTTTATCCTTCCATCCTTCTTTCTTTCTTTCTTTCTTTTTTCTTTTTGTCCTTCCTTTCTTCTTGTCATCCTTTCTTTTCTTTCTTTCTTTCCCTCTTTTCATTGTTCCTTCCTTCCTTGTTTCCTTGATCCTTGTTATTTTTCTTCTTTCTTTTCTTCCTTCCTTTCTCTTGTCTTTCTTTCTTTTCTTCCTTCCTTCCTTCTTTTTGTCCTTCCATCTTTCTTCTTTCTTTTCTTCTTTTCTTCCTTCCTTTTTTCCTTCCTTCCTTCGTTCCATCCTTTTTTTCCTTTCTCTTCATCCTCCCTTCCTTCCTTCTTTTTGTCTTTTCTTTGCTTCTTTTTATCCTTCCTTCCTCCCTTCTTTTTGACCTTCCTTCCTTCTTTCTCTCTTTCTTCCTTTCTTTACCCTTCCTTCCTTTCTTCTTTTCATCCTTTCTTTTCTTTCTTTCTTTCCCCTTTTCATCATTCCTTCCTTCTTTCTTTTTGTCTTTCCTTCCTTCCTTACTTCCTTTTTCCTTTCTTCTTTTTATCCTTCCATCCTTATCTCCTTCCTTCCTTCCATCCTTCCTTCTTTTTGTCCTTCCTTGCTAATTCCTTCTCTCTTTTTGTGTTTCCTTCATTCCTTCCTTCCTTCTCTTTGTCCTTCCTTCTTTCTTTTCTTCCTTCCTTTCTTCCTTTTTTTCTTTCTCTTCATCCTTTCTTCCTTCTTGTCTTTTCTTCCTTCTTTTCATCATTCCTTCTTTCTTTTTCCCTTCCTTTCTTTCTTTCTCTCTCTCTTTTACCCTTCTACCCTGTGAAATGTAAATACATCGTACAGAAATAATTCAGAGTAAACACACACAGTAAAAATAGATGTGTGTTCTGCTGGGTTGCATCTCCTGCCTGGATCTCTTCGGGAGGAGCTTCAGGCTGATAACTAAACACAAACTCACACTCACACAGAAATATGAAATAGTTGCAGATTGTGTGAGTGTATGTGTGTGTACTGTATGTGTGTAGCAGACAGATGGAATTGTGCAGAATGACTAAATGACTAACAGTTTGATCAGCTCACATTACTGCTAATACTGCTAATTAACTAATACTAACTTGTAAAAACGTCACAAATTCACAAACCGTATTCCAGAACATTCATAGGTTTATCTGTTATCGATCAAAAATTAATGTATTTGAAATTAATATATGAGTAAACAAAGGCAATGCAAAAGTTGTATTCAGTTACCACAGTGCTGAGTGGTTGTTAGCCTGTTGCTGTGCAGTTGCTAGGGTGTTCTGGGTGGTTGCTAGTGCATTGTTAGGTGGTTGCTACTGCTAGGATGTTCTGGGTGGCTGCTTACTGGCCCAAGTCAAATGAACCCAAGTTTCTATGATATTCTGGTCTCTAGATATGGCTTGGGTCCTTCCTTCAGTGTAAGTCTAGGGATGTTTTTACCTGTTATATCATCCACCAGGTGTAAGTCCTGTCACTTAAAAGTATAATAGCACACCTCTCCTCAACGGTTTGAGATGTTATATCCGTAGCATGAACACTGTGAGACTTAAAGTTTAATTCTTGGATTTATGAGTTTGTTCAAATGCCTAATATATGTAAATTATAGTAAAAGGGATACTTAGTGCTAAAATTTAATGAATGAGTATGTTAAAAGCTAAACACACTTCTCTCTCTGTTTTTGGGCAGCTGGACCCAGAACAGACTGGTTTCATAACTGTGGAAAATGTTACCAGTCTAGCTGAGCATCATGAGTTACAGCTGGACCCCAGTAAACTGGAGATGCTGCTCGCGCTGGTACAGAGCAATGAACATGGACACGTCTGCTACCAGGAACTCATAGAACTGGTGAGACACAAGCATGCATACTAACTTCTATCTCCATGTCTGGAAGCTGTAAAATGCTGCCTTCTCAGGCTGTACACAGAGCTAGGTTTTATTTGTTAAACAGCATGTCTCGACAGTGCCTTCATCTGGTTGGTTTGTGATTATATTTGGCTTTTGGACATCATATTGTGCACAAAAATGACAAGAGCTGGCTGATTGGCTGGCTGCTACACAACTTTGGGGCACAGAGGTTTATATCAGTCCATCAAAATATAACATCACGTTTACAAGGTACTGTGCTTGCAGCAATAATTGCTTTTGAGGAAGAACTAATTATTGGATTTGCCTATGTTTACGAAGATCATAGCATCAAATTGTTTAAAAATATTCAAGAGTTTTGTTTGAGGCACTTAAAAAGTTAACTAGTTCAGTCACCATTCACTGTCATTGTATGGAAAAAAGGTGCAGTGTCATTTTTAATCATTTTGGAGTTTTAAGGTTTGTTGACATTACATCGTCATGGCAACAAAGTTACAAAATTGGCAATAATTTAAACAAAAAATGTTAGTAAGTGATTTTATCACACTAAAATCATGTTAACACATAATGTTTATGTCTTGTGGCTATCATTTTGAAACAGTGAGTATTTTAAAGTTCCCCATTTACTTCCATTGTAAGTGCCTCACTGTAACCCAGATATTTGCTTTTTTCAAGAAGGGATGAGTCAAAATGTATTTTTGTAGTAATCAATATTTTTGCCAAAAAACGCTGTCAGCTGAGCTTAACTTGTATTGAACCTGGAATATTCCTTTAAAACAAGATTTTAAAAAATGCCAATAGGGTAAGAAAATAAACTGAATTTAAGATATTTTCTCTGAGAAAACGTTTTGTCGTGCACAATTTTATCGTGTTCCACGTGTTTCTGTTAGAAATCCACCCATGCTCCTCTCAGGATCTTTTTCTCCCTTCCTCTGTTTTTCACTCTCTTGCTCTTGATACGAGGGGGCGTAAGTGTTTTCGCTCTGGCACAGACAGTTTAATCAATTTTGCCACAGGCCCGTGTAATACACACACACACACACACACACACACACACACACACACACGCGACTGTGGTGCTCAGTGGTGACAGTTTTGATGCTCTACACTTTTAGAGATGTGGTACAAACCCTCATGTAATTTAAGAAACACACACAAAGATGCTTTTTACTGTCTCTTGCTGGAATTTAAGACATATGGTGATTTAAAATTATGTTTTAGAGGGCGAGAGACAGAGTCAAAGACTGAGACAGAGGCAAAGGGAGAAATGGATGAATTTAAAAGGATTTGGGTGAAATGTAAATCTAGGGCAGCGGGGGGTGGGGGGAGTGGGAGGGGGGCAATGAGGAGAGGGGGAGAGATCAGGCAATACAGTCATAAACTCATCCATTTGGCTGATTTGTTGTGTATTACTATTGTGAGGTCATTTAAAAAAATATATGTGTTTATATACATACATATACTGTACATACTGTATATACACACCATGTCTGTTCCAGATGTGGGTTTCCATAGGTTTCTTGTCTTACGGTGCACATTTCATTAATGCATGTTATTTTTCTATATAAAAATAAAATAAAATAAAAAACATGTTTGTCTTAATTTTTATCGAAGTGTAATAACTTGCTATTTATGCATTGTTTTAGGCTACTGTTGTAGGTAATGCAATCTCTCGAAAATCTTGCCAAAAGTTAACACAGGAAATCGGTTAACGCAATAAAGGTTACTGCAATAAGTAATTGATAATGCACAGTCAGCCAGTTGTTATCGCAAAATAAACCCAGACAGGTTGGGTCTTGTATCACCCTGAAGGGGTTTATTTTGTGATAACAACTGGCTGACTGTGCATTATCCTGCTTATAAAATAAATGGACATGAAACATTGATTTGCATTGAAATTATGTAATTATGTGAGAAGAATGAAATAGCTGAATTCCACCCAGTGGCGGTTCTAGCTTGTATGGCGCCCTGTGCGAAACCCTCTTCAACACGCCCCCAAAGTTGTTGACGGGGTGGGGGGTAGAGGGGGGCTGGTGTTGTTTAAAAGTTTTTGACGGGGTGGGGGTGCTGTGGGGGTGGTTGTATGGTGCCTTGGGCGCAACCCTCTTCAACAAGCCACCAAAGTTGTTGACCTGGGGGGGAGGGCGATGGTGGTTGTATGATGCCCTCTGCGAAAACCTCTTCAACATGCCCCCAAAGTTGTTGACCGGGGGTGGGGGGGGGGGGTGCGGGAGGGGGTGGTTGTATGGCGCCCTGTGTGAAACCCTCTTCAACACGCCCCCAAAGTTGTTGACCGGGGGGTTGGTGGTGGTTGTATGGCACTCTGTGTGAAACACTCTTCAATACACCCCCAAAGTTGTTGACCGGGGTTGACCGGGGGGGGGGGTTAGGGGGTGTAGGGATTGGGGTTGGGGTGCCGTGTGGGTGCCTCGTGCCACCCCCCCACAAGATGTCACTGCCGTCAACTGCACATGTGGCCCATTCCTAAATCCGCTACTGATTCCACCTCCAACTTGCATTGAAGTTCTGTGGTGTTTATTTAATAAATAATGACTCCTCATTATTCAGCTTATTACAAGACTACATGCCACATAAATACAAATAAAATGACATGAAACCTTGATTTGAGTTATTATTTAAAGGAATATTCTGGGTTCGATACAAGTTAAGCTAAATTGACAGCATTTGTGGCATAATGTTGATTACCACAAAAATTTATTTTGATTCGTCCCTCCTTTTCTTTAAAAAAAGCAAAAATCGATATTACAGTGAGATACTTACAATGGAAGTGAATGGGGCCAATTTTTGGAGGGTTTAAAGGCAGAAATGTGAAGCTTATAATTTTATAAAAGCACTTACATTAATTCTTCTGTTAAAACTCATGTACTATTTGAGCTGTAACGTTGTTTAAATCATAATTTTTACAGTCATTTTAGGGTTTGCTGACATTACATCGTCATGGCAACGCAGTTGTAAAATTGGATATAACTTTACACAGAAAAGGTTATTAAGCGATTTGCCATGCACCTGCCGTGAACTGCGCTAAAAGAGTATCACAAAGCAGTCGTAATGCACATGTGCCAGACACGTCCATACGGGCTTGGAGTCAAAAGAGTATACTTTGAAAGGCTTTAAATATGAAACCCCTGTAGCACATCTTGTCAGTGCTACCTATCAGAATTCACTTCCAACTAAAAAAATAAATAACCCTTAATGTCAAAATTGTCCATGTAAATGTTAATATATTAGTTGTCTGGTGAAATGTCAGCTTCAGAAGATGTATTCATTAAAAAAAAAATAACAGTCATTGAAGTGGACCACCTGGAGCAGTTTATCAACATTTTCTTCTATTGAAAGTTGCACAGATACATTTTTTAGAAAAATACCTGGACTCTTGACATCAGGGATGCATCAGGTTTAATGCTCAAGTTTGACACCTGTGTTTTAGAGATTCAGCTTCCAAGTCCTGGTCAAAAAACATCCTCAAAAGTGTGTGTTCAGGAGAAGAGTCAACCCCCACAATCCACTGCAAGCTTCACAAACATTCAGCCCTAAATCCATTCTGGTGTGACACACCCATGTTTACACGATCCAATCAATTCTTGATAGATAAAATCAGGTCCCGTCCTATGTTTTTCCCCCCATTGAATGTCCTGTTTTACTCTGAAATGTGTCACATTACGGAAGTAAAATGTTGTGCAATTGTTGTTTCATGTTGACTTTAAGACTTTCTGAATTAATTCAGTTACTTAAACAAAAAATGACATGTACATTTTCTCCCTCTCACTCTCAGCTGAACAGTAAACGTTCCAGTAGTTTTCGCCGAGCCATTGCAAATGGACGTCGCACACTGCAGCGAGAGATCCTATTGGATGAGACGGGACTGGGGGTGTATAAGCGCTTTGTGCGCTATGTGGCTTATGAAATTCTACCGTGCGAGACGGACCGACGATGGTACTTCCATCAGAACAGGCTCTGCCCACCGCCTGTGTTTATGGCCATCATAACTATTGCACAGGTACACCTAAAACACATTTTTCCACTGGCACTGTTGCCATAGACAAAAAAGTTGAGAGATATCTGCTTTTGTCATCACATTACAAAAATAGGTTAATAAAAAGAATCCTGTTCTTTCCATTAACCATTTATGGCTGTGTATGTGGTTCTAGACCTGTTATATGGTTCTCTGGAGATTGAGAAAAGTTCTTGCTGTTTCTTTAAAGGTTCTTTAAAGCACCAATACACAGATGGTTTTCTAAAGAACTAGAGAATAATAAAAAGTACTTTGTGAAACTTAAATAGGTTCTCCTATGGCATCAAGCAAAAAAGCCTTTTGTTTTCTAATTGGAAATGTTATTTTTAAGACTGTGAAATGTGTTTGTGTGTTACAGATCATTGTGTTTATGTGTTATGGAGTGATGCTGAATAAATGGGTGTTGCAAACATACCAGCCAGATTTCATGAAGAGTCCGCTTGTTTATCATCCCAGGCACCGGGCACAGATCTGGAGATTCTTCAGCTACATGTTCATGCATGTTGGGTAGGAACATGTCCATATACATATTTACACTCCAGAAAGAGGGATTTAAGCTCTCTGATTTAATGAGTGACCACTGGACACCCTTAAAGTTCACCTAAAAATAAAAATTCTGTCATCGTTTACTTTCATGTTGTTGCAAAAACGTATGAGTTTCTTTCATCCATGGAACAGATAAGGAAATGTTGGGTAGTATGTTAGTTTCAGTCACCATTTACTTTCATTGTATGGAAAAACAAAAGATGCAATAAAGTGAATGGTGACTGAGACTTACAAACTGTACTGCCCTTTTGCATTCCATGGTAGAAAGAAAGCCAAATAGGCTCGGAAAAACACCAGGGTGAGTAAATAATGACAGAATCTCCATTTTTGGGCAAACTATCCCTTTAAGAGATACATTTGTTTTATCTCTCAAAATGTAAAGTATGAGTACCAGATTTGACTTTTTTTGCTGAAAGTCTGAACCACCACAACATAGTCTCTCTGTTCCTCGAATGAATCCAGGTGTTAACAGGTTCGGCAACAGTCTATTTGAGTTTTACAGGCTGTAAATACATTGACCTATTAATATTCATTTAGCAGACATGTTTATCCAAAGTGACTTACAAAGGAAAAACAGAATTAATTATAAATACTATATACAGTATTACATGTAATACTGTTATAGCAGTGCTGCAATACTGACTTTCAGAATAATCAAGGAGAGCAAAAGTGTAACTGCGCAAAAGTACAAAAAAAGGAACGATCATTTTTGTGGTAATAGGAGGTGGCAATGGGTAATAATGTAATTGGAATTTTATGCTATTAGGCAGTGTCTTTATTTGTGGTATGCTATTTGTGGTGCTTTATTTATAGTAAATACAGCCCGAGCAGCAAGCATTAACTCAACAACATCGATTCACAAATTATAGTAGGTTACACTTAGTAGGTTTATTAATCATAGAGTCACTCAGAACATGTTCAGCGAGGAGATTTCATTGCAAACCCTCTGAAAAAGCAAATTCTCATTTTGTGATTTAAAATAATATAGCATGAGAGATTCATACTGTAAGACTTTGTTGTAATTGATGATATTTGGTTCGTTAACTCTGTTTGGGATTCCGCAGGGCTATGTGTTAGGACCTCAACATGTTGTTTGTAAAGATTGCCTGTAGAATACTACACTATTGTTTTTGAACAAGATTCAACTCTTTTAAGATGAGAGACAAAAGTTTGACTTTGTTCTAAGGCTTTTCAATTTAATTTGTGTGTGTGTGTGTGTGTGTGTGTGCAGATTAGAGCAGCTGGGCTTCAATGCTCTTCTCCAGCTGATGATTGGAGTTCCGTTAGAGATGGTTCATGGGATCCTGAGAATCAGTCTGCTGTATATGGCAGGAGTCGTCGCTGGTGAGTCTGTGTGTGTGTGTCCACATAAGTCTTGCTGTCCTTGTACTGTAAAAATGTGCTCATATTTATGATGGACATATCACCAGGGGGCAATGATCCAATCAATAATCTTTGAATTATTCACACAAACTCACACACTCTCGCTCTCTCTGTCTCTGTCTAATACTGTCACTCACTATCATGCACACACACACACACAGTGCAAGAATTTTTGCAGATGAATTTGCAACCAACATTGAATACTGACACACACAAACTAAAAGTTTTTTCACCTACTACACACAGGTAGCTTCCTTGCGTTTAAAACATCAAGACTGCGTGCACAGACTTAATGGAATGCTGGTGTCTCGAGAAGCAATTTAAGAAGTTCTGTTTGTCATCTTAAAAATGTGGCACTTTTGGTGTGAAGATGTGCTGCAGTGGACCCTTTTAAATTTTTTAGGTTTGAAATGCAGAATTAAACTACAGCGGTGAACTGCATTCCAGTTTGGTTCAACAGCAAAAGAATAAATGCACTTTTAAAAATGCATATTTCCTCAACTTTCTAAAAAAGAAAGAAAAATAGAGATGGACCGATATTGGGGTTTAATGACTGACACGATACTGATTAAATTTGTGTTTAAGAGTCCAATAACCGATATGCACTACCCATTTTTAATTCTTGTTTTATTTCTGCTTTTAAGCACGTTAACAACTTAATCATTTATCACTTACCTCTGGTGAACTGCTTTAAAAAACTAATATTGCACAGTCTACAGAGATTTAATTTGAATAGTTTTAGTTGCAATATACAGTACACTTGTTCAAAGCCCCTCTTTTAATTAATATTTCAAATGTAAAGTTTTGAGGGGCCTGTGTAGCTCAGCGAGTAAAGACGCTGACTACCACACCTGGAGTTGCAAGTTCGAATCCAGGGCGTGCTGAGTGACTCCAGTCAGGCTTCCTAAGCAACCAAATTGGCCCGGTTGCTAGGGAGGGTAGAGTCACATGGGGTAACCTCCTCGTGGTTGCTATAATGTGATTTGCTCTCGGTGGGGCACGTGGTGAGTTGTGCGTGGATGCCGCGGAGAATAGCGTGAAGCCTCCACACATGCTAGGTCTCCACGGTAATGCCCTCAACAAGCCATGTGATCAGATGCATGGATTGATGGTCTCAGATGGGAAGGCAACTGAGATTTGTCCTTCGCCATCCAGATTGAGGTGAGTCACTACGCCACCACGAGGACTTAGAGCGCATTGGGAATTGGGCATTCCAAATTGGGGAGAAAAGGGGAGATTATCTCTTGCAACTTTTGTGTTCAACTTTATCAGTATACCTGATATTAAATAACCGATTATGTGGAAAAGTGTAAATATCTAGATATGGAGAAAGAGTTATGGATTACGTCAATCAGAAGAGAGAAAGATGCCAAATTTACTGTCACTCCCTCAGCAGCTATACTGAAACCCCATTACAGCAGTGTTGACTTGTATTTTTAAATGAATGAGTAATATGACACAAACTCATATAAATATACATGAAATAATAAAAAAATAATTAAATAAAAAATAGCTAGATTTACTGTCCCAAATTAAGGGAGTCTTTGAAAATGCCCATATTCCTCATGTTTATGGCTGCAACAACGCGTCCTGTGTGAACGGCCCCTATGACCGACTGTCAGTGTTGAGGATAGTGAAATGGGAATTACAGAAAGGAAAAATTAGAGTTTGCAAGAACTGCTAGTAGAAAGTAAGGGCAGTCAGAAGAGAAAATTGTGATAATATGTGTAAGAAAAGAAGAGAGGAACAAGTTTGGAGGGTATTCGAGAAGAAAGAGTAACAAGAAAATGAACCAGATAAAAGAGAGAATGACGAAAAGGAGGCAGAGTGCTGAGCATAGCACAAATCAGTGTACAGTGTGAGCGATATGGACAATCTGTCACACACACACACACATACACACACTCAAGATATGCCAATATTTAATTATCTCACCCTGTTTCTGCTGTATTATGCATGTATGTTTGCTTTCAAATGAGATTTTAGTTTAGGGTAGAGTATTAGTTTTACTGTAGGGCCTCTGGTATGAATATTTGTGTGAACATCTGTTAATGTAAAACATCCAAACAATCTAAAACATGTAAACATCTGCGAAAATGACAAACCAGAGAGTCTGTATTAAAACTGAGTGTTTTTCAAATGTTGCTCTTTTATAGCTCAGGAGACATGGGCTGGTATACTCCATACTACTCTTATTATTTCTGCAGTATATAGTGTACATACTTTCTCCATGCATAAAATACCAGGATGACCAACTATACTGTATATGCCAAATGTGCGGTGTACAACAGTATAGAACACACTGTGTGGAATACTGTATCCTGCGATACAATGTGCTTAACTTGACCTTCCAGTTCTACTGTCACAAATGATAATAACAGACAAACTTTTTTATATCTCCTTTGACTATAATTGGACTTAAAATGCAACCTAGCCATTTTTGTTTCAAAGATAACAACCGGACACATCTTGCCGAGGTCATGAGACAATAATGTAGCATAATGTTTTAAATGTTTATCATTGGGGTCACGTGACGCCATGCAAGGAGCAGACGTGTGAGTGATGAGCTCTGCGCACTTTGCTGAATTTTCGATTATTTTCATGTTATAATCTGGTGAAATTTGATACACCCAGTTACATATTTGCCCTTTGTTGCAAAACATGGTAAAGAAGTCAAAATCCTCGGGCTCTGGAGACATTAAAAGACACTTACGTGTTCAGGATGAAAGCCCTGACAGGCCTACAGACCGGGGACTCGATTTGGATGGCGCGGCGGGAGAGGAGATCCAGCGTCAGTTGTCCAACATGTCAGTGATGTTAACGAAGACTCTTGCTGACTTGGAGGATCTTGCTGTAATACGTCGATCGATTACGGCGATGGAAACAAAATTCTCCAAGTTAGCTACAAGAGTGACTGATGTTGAAAAACGAATCGATTTTCTGGAATCTTCGGAGAGGGAATTAACTGCTAATCCGCCCGCGACCAAAGTTGATCTGGAACATCTCCTTGAAAAGCTTGAAGATCTTGAGAATAGAAACCACAGGAATAACGTTCGAATTGTTGGAATTCCTGAGCATGAGGAGGGCAGAGATATGGTGAAATTCCTAGACGAGTTTTTCCCGAGTCTGCTTGACATAACAGGCCACAAGCTGGAAATCGAGCGAGCTCACAGAGTGCCAGCTCGGAGATCTGCTGAGGGAGACGGGCCAGATCGATTCTGGCCAGATTTCTGAGATCATCCGATAAAGATCTTGTGTTGCACCAGGCGAGGAGCAAAGAGAAGCTTTCTTGGAAGAACCATAATATTTTCTTGTTCCCGGACTTTGCGAGTTCGACAAGAGAGAAATGCGATCGGTTCAAGGAATGCAAGAAACTCTTACATCAGAAAAAGATCTCGTTTGCTCTAATGTTCCCAGCCAAATTGAGAATAGAAACGAAAGTCGGTCGCAAAGTATTCACATGTCCAAATCTGGCAATGTCTTTTATAGAATCAATGTCTGAGTAAACCATTGGATGTTCCTCATGTGAGTGGGCCTGACTCACTGTACTTACTCTTGAGGAAGCTGGGCGACATTTTAGGTTTTTTGCGTTGGCTCCGCCGTGCGGCTGGAGCTTGTTTTGTGAATAACACTTTCCTTAAAGAAACTTTTGCATTGAAGTTCCCGGACAGATTGAGAGTGGACATTATGGATGACCGCAAAATATCTACATGCTCACACAAAGGATGTCTTTTATAAAGTTGATGGATGGTGTAAGTCATGGTATATACTTTTATGCAGCCTCTGATTGAATTGACTCGATCATCCGGGAGAACCGGGATGCCGGTTTTGTTTCTTTTTGTATTGGTTCTGCCTAGCGGCTGGAGCTTGTTCTGTTGAATAACATTCCTTTGGAACAGCTGTTGATTCATCTGTTCATTCTTCATGCTTATTCCTCCTGCTGGCTGTGGTTTGTTTTGTTGAGTTTTTTTTTTTTTTTTAACGAGACATTGGAAAGATTACGTCATCCGCTGAACTCATAACAGCCAGCTCACTGAACATTCATTTGTCTGTCCAAGGAATCTGAATGGTTTTATATCAGCTGAAATTTGATTTGTGGAAGATCACACCTTTGAGACAGTTCTGTGAATGAATTTACATGTTCTTTGTGTTCATTCTTCTTATTGAATGGGTTTATTTCACAAAGTTTTTTGTGTTATGTAATTAAATTGAGCAATCCGATAGCAAAGTTGTCGTGGGGACTCGTGGGCGTTCATGGACCTTTTGAGTTTAGAGGGATTGTCGCCAGTTGGCGCTATCGTGCGCGGGGTTAATGCGCACGTTTTTCTTTTTTCTGTTTGTTTTCTTCGGGGGGATCTTCGGGGGTTGATTGTTTCACTAATGGGGAATGTGGTCTTCATAATTTTGTTTTTGGCACACAATTTATTTTTTCTATTATATCAATATGTCAGTTGTTAATATAAGTGTACTATCTCTCTCCACATGGAATGTGAATGGGTTGGGGCACCCCATAAAAAGAAGGAAGGTTATTTCTTTTCTTAAACGTAAGAAATATGATATAGTGTTTCTTCAAGAAACACATCTCTCCCTGCAGGAAGCTGAAAAATTTGGGAAGATATGGGGTGGACATGCTTTCTTTATTGCTGGCACAAGTAAGAGCAAGGGAGTCATTATATTGATTAATAAACATTTACAATTCAAATGTCTCAAACAGATTAAAGATAAATTAGGAAGAGTAATTATAGTTTTAGCTGAAATTCAAGGGCAAAGGTTGATTTTGGCTAATATTTACGCACCTAACGCTGATGATCAGGGCTTTTTTATAGATCTTGAAGGGATGTTGCAAGCTGCTGGCACCCCTCATGATATAATATTGGGAGGAGACTTCAATCTTTTGATGGATTCAGTCCTTGATCATAGCGAAGCAAAAGTGTGTAAGCCCCCTAGAGCAACACTGACGCTTCACAGGATGTGTAAAAATCTTGGTCTTTCGGATATTTGGAGACTTTTGAACCCATCTGGTAGGGACTATACATTTTTTTCCATCAGTCCATAAGATTTATTCTAGAATAGATTTTTTTTTTTTTTGATATCCAAATCCCTAATTTCATTTGTTGTTGATTGCTCAGTTGGAAACATTTTAGTCTCGGATCACGCCCTGGTGAGTTTAGAGTGTTGCCATATACAGAGAAAAATAAACCATATAGTTGGCTCCTTAATGTATCCCTTCTGTAAAATCCTGATTTCCAACAAATGTTAAAGACTGAAATCAATGTTTATATGGAGACCAACTGGTCCTCAGTACCCTCTGTGAGCATGGCTTGGGAGGCACTTAAAGTAGTTCTTAGGGGCTGGATCATACAGTATGCCTCATTCATCAAAAAATCCAAAGCACGAGAACTCATGGAGTTGGAAGGAAATATTAAAAGTGCAGAGGCAGAGCTGAAGCACCGTATGTCAGCTGATGGCCTCAGAGAACTGACCCGATTGGAATATAGATATAATACTATTTTGTCACGGAAAGTGGAGTTTTGGTTATTCAGGGCAAGACAGTCATACTTTGAGTCAGGTGACAAAGCAGGGAAGCTTTTGGCTAG
This sequence comes from Myxocyprinus asiaticus, assembly GCF_019703515.2. Taxonomy (NCBI): domain Eukaryota; kingdom Metazoa; phylum Chordata; class Actinopteri; order Cypriniformes; family Catostomidae; genus Myxocyprinus; species Myxocyprinus asiaticus. The sequence goes on from NC_059387.1 coordinate 32,776,132, forward strand.
ATATATAAAGCAGAGAGAGTCTTTTTCTACCATTCCCTCAGTGAAATCTGCTGGTGGTGAAATATTTACCTCAGCCATTGATATTAATAATGCCTTTAAAGAGTTCTATATTGATCTTTATAGTTCCACGTCTTCGTCTACTGATGAAGACATTAGAAACTTTGTGGAACCATTAGATCTTCCTAAACTGACGATTGAGCAAAAAAAACTCTCTTGATTCTGAGATAAACTTGGAGGAGCTTGACGAGGTAATTAAGTCCCTACCTACTAGCAAGGCTCCAGGGCCAGATGGTTTTGCCGCAGAATTTTTTAGATCTTATGCTACAGAACTGGCTCCACTTTTGTTAGAAGTTTATACTGAATCATTAAAGAATGGAAAGCTTCCTCCAACCATGACACAAGCCCGGATCAGTCTGATTCTTAAAAAGGACAAAGATCCAAGCGAGTGTAAAAGTTACCATCCAATTTCCCTGATCCAACTAGATGTAAAAATATTGTCAAAAATTTTGGCTAATCGATTAAGTAAAGTTATGACATCTCTTATACATATAGATCAGGTGGGATTTATTCGGGTCCGCAGCTCTTCTGATAACATCAGGCGTCTCATCAATATCATGTGGTCAGTAGCGAATGATCAATCTCCAGTCGCTGCCATCTCACTTGATGCCGAAAAGGCGTTTGATATGGTAGAATGGGATTATCTTTTTAAGATTTTGGAAATGTATGGGTTTGGGAGTACATTTATTGGTTGGATTAAGTTACTTTATAGACACCCTGTAGCAGCGGTACAAACAAATGGATTAATCTCAGATTATTTTACTTTGTAAAGAGGCACTCAGCAGGGTTGCCCTCTTTCCCCATTATTGTCCTGTCTTGCCCTGGAACCATTAGCAGCTGCGATAAGAAAAGAGGATGATTTTCCAGGTGTGGTGGCGGGAGGTGTGCCGCATAAACTCTTGCTTTACGCAGATGATATTTTATTATTTGTCTCTGAACCTACTAGATCTTTGCCTTGCCTCCACAGAATTATTAATTCCTTTTCCAAGTTCTCAGTATACAAAGTCAATTGGGCTAAATCCGTAGCTTTGGCTTTGATAGCATACTGCCCAGTAACGGCTTTTCAGCCGGGCGCCTTCCAGTGGCCCAGACAGGGCATTAAGTATTTGGGGATTTTATTCCCAGCAAATTTGTCTGATTTAATTAGTGTTAATTTTGACCCTTTAATAAAAAGGTTTTTGAGCGATGTGGGCAGGTGGGCTTCATTACATTTATCGATGATTGGGAAGGTTAATGTTATTAAAATGAATTGTATTCCAAAATTTAACTACCTGCTACAATTTCTCCCTGTAGATGTCCCCTCTCTTATTTCAAGGAATTTGATAGGATAGCGAAGTCCTTCATTTGGAATGGTAAACGTCCCAGATTGCATTTTAATAAATTACATAGGCCGATAGACAAAGGAGGGCTAGGCCTACCCAAGATTTTATTTTATTACTATGCGTTCAGTCTCAGACATTTGGCTCATTGGTCACTTCCACCTGAGAGAGCTCCTCCCTGGTTTGTTATTGAACAGGCAGTTCTTGCCCCTATTTCGGCATTACAAAGCATCTCTATCAAACTAATCGGAAAAGTTAAGTTACACCCCGTTATTTCGCATTTACACTCGGTATGGACTAAAGTGTCCAGATTGTTTAAATTGGACACTTATTTAAATGCTGCCTCGAGCATATGGCAGAACCCAAGATTGTGTATTGGCAAGTCTCCTTTCTGCTGGCCGGAGTGGATTGTGAGGGGGGTTGCTACACTCGGTGACCTATATGAAGGTGGTGTGTTGAGATCATTTGAAAACTTGGTCCAACATTTTGGGATCCCCAGACCTCAGTTTTATAGGTATTTACAACTGCGCCACCTGCTTTGCACTATTTTTGGGAGTAGCACACATCCCCCTAAGGAGGCAGATGCTTCGGGAGAGGTGATTGTGGCTTTTGGAAAAGGTCATGAGGCATCAGTGTACTACTCCCTGTTAATTCAGAGTATGGGGGACGGACCCTTAACTTCTCTCAAGAGAGTATGGGAGAAAGATTTCAACTTGGCATTGGAGGAAGGAGTGTGGGCTAAGATTCTTAAAAACGTTAAGTCTGCATCTAGTGATGCAAGGGTGCGTCTTATACAATTCAAAATTTTGCATAGATTTTATTGGACCCCCTCTAGACTGTATAGGCTCAGTCTTAAAGACACACCCACCTGCTGGAGATGCCAATCGGAGGATGGAGATATGGCCCATATTTTTTGGTGGTGTGTCGAGATCCAAAAATTCTGGTCGAAGGTTCAGAATTTTGTGTGCGACGTGGTGGGCACTCAAGTTTCTTTTTGTCCCAGACTTTGTGTTCTGGGCGATGGGGCGGTCATCGATGTGGGGGATGGCCATATAGGGAACTGGGTTCTGACGTGTGATGATCGGCAGGCAGGTTTTTTTGAGGGGTTGGAGGTCAGCTGGTGCGCCCCCATATCCGGAGTGGTACACGGAGGTGGGGAGGGTGGCAGCTTATGAGGAGGTGTCATCTGGAAGACGGGGTGGCTTGGATAAGTTTGTTCGGAAATGGGGCAGGTATTTGGAGTTTTTGGAGGGCTCTCGGTTAGGGTGTGGAGAGAGTAGTGTATTATAGTTTGTATGATTATTATGTGTGTGTATGTATGTATGTATGTGTGTATATATATGTATATGTATTTATGTATGTATATGTATGTATGTATATTGACCACAGGGTTGTTTTTATTTTGGGGGGGGGGGGGTCGGGGAGGGGGGGTTGTGGGGTTTAAATGTTGATTTTATATATATATATATATATATATATATATATATATATATATATATATATATATATATATATATATATTATTATATATATATATATATATATAGTTGGTTGGCTAGTTGGTTACTTGGCGGGTCAAAGGCTACCATATGTAAATGACTATGAGGTTGTTTTAACCTAACTTTTCCCACTATTTTCCACATTTTAAGAACATGGATGGATAATTCCAAATCATGTCTGTCATTTTGACAGATAAAATACAAGAAAGAAAGCCATTTAAACTAGAGGTAGACTGATATATATCGGTTTTACTGATTAATCTGTGCCGATAGTTGATTTTTAGAAGTATTGGTTATCTGTAAAAATCAATGCGATAGTTGCCGATTTCTCCGTGTTCCTCCTCCAGAGGATACTACAGTTCCACTGTCTTTAATCATTAACAGTTCTCATCCGGGGGCCTGGGTAGCTCAGCGAGTACTGATGCTGACTACCACCCCTGGAGTCACGAGTTCGAATCCAGGGTGTGCTGAGTGACTCCAGCCAGGTCTCATAAGCAACCAAATTGGCCCGGTTGCTAGGGAGGGTAGAGTCACATGGGGTAACCTCCTCGATTATTGGTTCTCGCTCTCAGTGGGACATGTGGTAAGTTGTGTGTGGATTGCGGAGAGTAGCATAAGCCTCCACATGCTGTGAGTCTCTGTGGTGTCATGCACAACGTGCCACGTGATAAGATGCGCGGATTGACTGTCTCAGAAGCGGAGGCAACTGAGACTTGTCCTCTGCCACCCGGATTGAGTTGAGTAACCGCACCACCATGAGGACCTAGTAAGTAGTGGGAATTGGGCATTCAAAATTGGGGAGAAAAGGGGATAAAAAAAAATTTAAAAAACAGTTCTCATCCATATTTCCTCACTTTTATGCATATTTTGTTATTTTGATTAGATAAATCACGTGTTCTAAATTAAAGCGAGGGCATGCAAAGAAAAATGTGACTTTTTGGAAATGTGCCCTGTTTTGGAAGCACATATATTGTGCTTCCAAATTCATATCTTCTAAATAGTAATAAAAAACATATAGTGATGTACATATATATATATATATATATAGATAGATAGATAGATAGATATAATCTTTAATCTGGTGAATATATAGGCTATAAAACATTTTATTTGGTAAATAGTCATATAGAGCATTGTTATGGAGCCAAGTCTCTGTCAGTTCAAAATAAAAGTCCCTAAATATGAATGTGTATTTTGGGCTTGTTTAAAGTTGAAAGTCGTGCATTATGCACCAAATCTTAAATGTTTTTTTTTTTTCTGGTTATTATTGGGATTGTGAATTTTTTTTTCATTTAGGATTTAACATTCTCTAAATCGATTTTAAAAACTATCGTCACATTAATATCTTACTGGCCTTTTCCACCACCCTAGTTATTGGAATCGGCAAAATCCACTATTGGTTGACCTTGAATTTAAACCATAGCATGTCAACCATCTATATTTTAACGCAGAGCACTTTGCTTTGGTATTCCAGACTAATTTTTAATAAAGAATTCTCAGTTGTTTAATTTAAGTGTCTTTGTCTCACATGTTTCTCTGAAAATGTCTAGGACATATGACATACGGCTGTAAATTAGCTTCTTGTTTGGACTACAGCACAAAGAACAGACTTCCACGTATTCTTATGACACCAGTAAGACTCTGTTAAACTCCAAATAATCAAGAAAAACGGCCATGCATATGAAATAAGCCAAATAATTTCACTGATTGTCAGAACATTGATTTAGCAAGAACTGTCCAGCAGACTAAACTTGTGTTTTTCCATCTGTTTTCTCAGGTTCATTGACGGTGTCCATCACGGATATGCGAGCGCCGGTGGTGGGCGGGTCCGGCGGGGTCTATGCACTTTGCTCAGCACATCTCGCTAACGTTGTCATGGTAACCAACACTAACTTGCTGCCATGGCGACTTCTGACAGCATGTATGAAAAGGGAGGCAGAAGAAGAGATTTAGACAGAGAGAGAAAGCTGACGGATAAATCTCGCCGGATGCTTTATATTAGGGATTCCATAAAGATCAAAAGAGTCTGTAATCACAGACAGATTAAAACAGGCCTCCAAGAGTCATACAATCTCTTGATCACAGGCTGTATTTTGATGAAAGCTCAAAGAGATGTTATTAGGGAAATATAAGTGCTTTTTAATTTGTTTGAGTTACAGGAATGTTCTTTGGATAGCATCTGTGGCAATCTGTCATTTACCGCAAGAATTAATTTCTTTCCTTAGTTCTTTCCTCAGTTTGTAAAAACAAGCACAAACCGTGTTTGCAGTAATAGACTTGTAATGAAAGTCTGGGGTAAGACATTACACCAGTGTACATACATTAAAATAAACACTGTTTTGAAAGTTTAACCACAAGATTTAAACATTTTATGTGTTAATATGAGACTAGTGTGATAAAATTGCTTACTGCTCTTGACAGTGTAAAGTTGTATCCAATCTTTCAACTTCTGTCATGACCATGTAAAACTGCAAAACATGGTAACTTTTGCATGATATGTGCAAGGATACCAGAAAGGGACTGTTTAACATGTGTGTGTTTTTATTGCAGAACTGGGCAGGTATGAAGTGTCCATACAAACTGCTACGGATGATTCTTGCACTGGTTTGCAGTGAGTAATTTTGCTGTATTAAAATTATATAGTGTTTGCACTTTCAGGGGAATTAACTTAGGAGTTGGGATATAAGGAAGTATTCCAACAACACTGCAAAAAAAATAATTTTCTTAATTAGTATTTTTGTCTTGTTTTCCAGCAAAAAATATCTATATTTTGTAATATTCTTTAAACAAGATGAATCTACTTGAGCAAAATGGCATAAGATATTTAGTGAGTTGTATGCTTAAAACAAGATTTGTTTTCAAAGGGAAAACGAATTTATTTTTATTACCCCATTGGAAGATTCTTTTCATGTTTTAAGCTTAAAGTTCACTCAATTTTGACAGATTTCTCAAAATAAATAAATAAATAAATAAATAAATAAAATAAGGCAATGCCAGTTTGCTTGTCAAGTAAATGCATCTTGTTTTAAGAGTGTGGATATTTTTTTTCTGGAAAACAAGACAAAAGCACTAATTAAGAAACTGAATGTTTGCAGTTAAGCAAAGAATTACACACATTACCTTTTAAAAAGAAACTTTGTGCATTTTAAATTGAATTTTGTGTTAAAATGTCTTAACTTTTGTCAGTGCGATCAAATATTGAGCCAAGAACAGCCTGATCTCTTGAAAATTACGTGACTGTGGCGTCGTTTTTGCAAAATAATATTACGTGTTTCAGTACATATTGTGGCATTTGAAATGTCCATTGCGTAGCGCTAAAAGCGAGCTAAATGTCCTCCCAAAGAGATTTGTTTTCAGGTTAATGCTCTATCGAGTATTAAATCAACAAAACTTACCTCCCTACCCTAAACCTTAAATCTAAACCTAACCGATAGTGTCATAAAAAGCAAATGTGAGATAAAAAACAACTGCTGAAGCAACCATATCATTTTGTGATTCTTCTATGACACTTTTGGCTCACGTGTCGACTTGCATGCTCTTCAGGACTCGTACCCGGTCCTTTACATTGCCAGTGCAACGCTCTATCAGTTGAGCAACCATGCAATTTGATGCATTCGAACAAGCTTACAATGTAGTTGGTTATGTAATGTAAACATGTATCTCTTTACAAGTCATGCGCTATAGTAAAAGTGTTTAATAAGAGAGCGTTGTGTGAAGAACAGCATTTATGAACTGATAATCTGCAGTTTTACTCGTGATTTGTGTGAAAGGGAATAAATGTCATAGTTGTTGTAGCGCCTCTAGTGTTCATTTCACCAGAAAAATGACACGATACGTACAATGAGCCATTTTGCAAAAATGTAGGTTCAGTAATGTGATTCTAACTGTGCACAGTATACATTCTGCAGCATTCTGGATAAATAGCATGAGTAGTAAGGTAGCATGCTAATCACATTTTCTCTTTCTTACAGTGAGTTCTGAAGTGGGCCGGGCCGTATGGTTACGCTTCTCCCCGCCCCTTCCCTCCTCCGGGCCACAGCCCAGTTTCATGGCACACCTGTCTGGCGCCGTTGTGGGCATCAGCATGGGACTCCTTATCCTACGCAGCTACGAGGAATCCCTGCATAAACAGTGCTCCTGGTGGGTCCTCATCTTCTCCTTCATCACCTTCCTCCTCTTCGCCATCTTTTGGAACATTTTCGCCTATGAATTGCTCGGGGTACAAATCCCGCCCCCTCCCTGATGACACGCCTCCCCAGTGGCTAAGAAGCCACGCCCCCAGATCTCGGTCTAAAACAGGTCCGACCTCAATATACTCCACTAGACCAGCGCTGGAGAAATGGACATGAAAACAAGCAGGATTTGAAACGGCGCAAAATGAGAAACATACTCACATTCCATACAGTAACAGTACAAAACGGCGTGATATTTTTAATAAACACTTCGAGGCAGCTCAAGAGTCCAATGAGCTTATTTGAAAAGACTGTCAGTACTTAGTCTTACAACAAAAACATACACAAAAAACACACACACACACATCAGATTTGTTTTCTTCTTTCTTCTGTGTGTATTTCAGCCTAAGGCTCATTCACGATGCCTTTTTTTGATTTGTTTTGTTTTGATTTGACAGCCTCATCTAAGCCTGTTATGCATTACAGATATGATCCGTATGTTTGAAGATACGGTCCTCGTAGAGGTATGAGGGATTGTTGATATCATTTGATAGTGTTTGTTGTCGAAAATTATGGCTCGTATAAGTAGCGTTCTTTCAAGGTAGAAATTGTGAACAAAATCACGTTTCTAAAGACCTGAAGTTTGAAATTTTTGTTTATGTTATCGTTAGCTGTACACACACACACACACACGCAAACACCAAGGCCAAGAAACAAGAGCTCTGTTTCAAAACAGTGAGCTGCCTACATAGGCGGCATTTTAAGGTATCGTAGGCACGCTTACGATGCAAAGTTTCAGAAGTTATGGCCAAATTCTAAGACACCATCGCATAGATTCATCGCGAATATAGCAATCCCAGAATGCATTGAGGGTGAAAAAAAGTCGTCCAAGATGGTCGACAAGGCGAGATAGGTCGACTGGGATTTTGCCGATACCGATAACTAAGCTGACGGAAAAGGTAGATAACTGATTAATCGGCCTATAGTTTTTAAAAATGGATTTATAGAATGTTGGAAAACATTCTTTCTTTACTATGGCGGGAACAAACATTGAGGCATCAAGAGTCCAAAATAAATAAAATCCCAGATGCAGTTTATTGTGCATGCAGAATCCCCAAAATAACTGGAAAAAATGATTTGTTGCAGAACGTGGAACTTTCAAGTAAGTATGAAATAGGCTAAAATACACCGGGGACTCTTATTTTGAAATGTATCTGCTTCCAGCTCACACAAACACATAAGGGAAACAAAACATGCGCTTACAATCATCTACAATGTGTTAAAATGTAAACACTATCAAGCAAACATTGTGATATAGACTAATAAATACTGTATGAGCAGTAATTCATTTTTGCAAATAAGCAAAAGTTCCAAAATCAAACTGATGAATCTGTAAAACCTATATGTCAATTGATCTCTAGACGCATATAAAAAAATAATCATTTTACCCAAATTGACCCAATTGTCTATGCTTATTAGCTTATCGTGTCATTAGCTTACTCTATAGAAATCAATTGCAGTGTCAAGTCTCCCGTTATTTTTATAATTCACTGAGATGCTGCCGATGTAGGTCATTCCAGATCACTTATCGGGTTCCATTACAGGTAGGATGCTGCCTTTTAATCAGTAGACAGCAAGGCAGCTCACTAGGTTTTGGAACAGAGTACATATCTGGCCCTTCATTTTTAAATTCACAAATATTTCCATTGCACATTCAAACGCAAGTTAGTAAGGAGTTAACAAGCAAAAAACAAAAAACAAAAAAACAAAAAAAAAGACAATACTGCAGCCAATTTGTTTGTGCCACACAGTAATTATTTCTTTAGTTATTGCAGTGCAGGTAACAGTTGTTATGGTAACTGCAGTATCATGAGGTACATTTGACAGAGAAACGGATGTCACGACCACCAATCTTAAAGGAATATTCCGGGTTTAATACAAGTTACGCTCAATCAACAGCATATGTGACGATGTTGATTACCACAAAATAAATGCTGACTTGCCCTACCTTTACTTACTGAGGCACTTACAATGGAAGTCAATGGGGCCAATCCGCAAACGTTAAAATACTGTTTCAATAGTATAGCCGCAAGACATAAACAATATGTGTGTTAACATGATTTTAGTGTGATATAAATCACTTACTAACCTTTTCAGTGTAAAGTTATAGCCAATTTTACAACTTCATCGCCATGACGATGTAATGTCAACAAACCCTAAAATGACTGTAAAAATGATTTAAACAACTTACAGCTCAAATATTACATGAGTTTTAACAGGGAATTAATGTAAGTGCTTTTACAAAAATTATAAGCTTCACATTTCTGCCTTTGAACTCTCCAAAAATTGGCCCCATTGACTTCCATTGTAAGTGCCTCACTGTAACCTCCATACTTGTTTTTTTGTTGTTGTTGTTTTTTTTTTAAAGAAAAGGAAGGACGAGTCAAATACGTTTTCGTGTTAATCAACATTATGCCACAAATGCTGTCGATTGAGCTTAACTTGTATTGAAACTGTAATAATACAAAGTCTTGTTAAAAAGTCAGTCTGCCAGTGAGGGTTGTCTTAGATAATAATAATAAGAAGAAGAAGAAAGATCATAACTGGATTTTATAGGAATGTTTACTTTTATCCTCATGTTCATTACCAGATTGCAAAAGTATACAAAAGGTAAACACTGGAGTACTTTATGATGACAGCAGTGCCCTTAACTCTTTGGCTAGAAACATACTTCACAAATGTATGCTAACATGGATGCTAACACATTGCAAGCGCACTGTGCTTTTGAACAAACTTGACGTGTGTTATTGTGTTACTGTGGCAGTAACAAATCTCAGTACTCAAGCGGGTGATAGTTATCTATCATTCAGGTAGCTAGCTATAAACACCAACAGTTTCTCAGTAAAATTGTCTTCAAACTCTTTACTTTGAACTCTTTTTAAACTCTTTTTAAACTGACCATAGAGTAGGAGAGGACCATTTACTGTACACTTCAGCAGCACCCCTTGTGGCAACAGGGTGTAAGTGTACTTGCATTGCATTATGAATTGCCTTCACGTACTTGAGTGGAGTATATTTTGGACCTTAGACAAAGCAAATAATTACAAATTCTGTAGTGCCAAGTTGTCATTCGCTAAGCTGCTAACAAGATAATTAAAAGGAATTAATGACATTGTTAAAGAAATGTTTATATAAGAGTGATATGTTTGGACTTGATTTCTTTTCATTTTCAAAAAGCACAACAGTATGTTGAAGTCTTTAATGTTGTGGATTTCATGCCATAGGCTTATATTTATATTTATTCAGAGTGGCTATCGTTGTTGGATTGTGGCTTCTGTACAGATTGTTTTAAATACTGAGGGGTGTGATGATGCAAAACCCATGCAAACAGAAAGTGCTGGAAGATTTAAAGCAAAAAACCCAAATGAACAATACAAAATGTTTAATTATAAATTCTCACTATCTGTGCTGTGCCCAAAGGTCATGGTAATATATTATAACACATTCATGCTTTTGAGGGAACATGAGTTATGTGAATATTTTAAAGTCAACATAAAATGGTGTTTGTGTCCCATAAAACAGGATATAAAAGAAGAAAAAAAGATGTAGTGCGGGACTTGATTTTACCCATGAGATATTGATTGGATTTTGAAAAGTGGGAATGATGTACCAGAATGGAGCCAGATTTTTGGAGAGGAAGAGTTGAAAATGAAAGTTCGCAAAAGGGAAAGTTGTTTCAGAGGCGGAGCAAGTTTTTTATTATTACAATTTTATTTAGAAGATTACAAAGACAAGCATTTTTTCTTTGGAATAGGCCGAAAGTTCAACTGCTGAAATCGGTCTGTGCTTACCGAAACTCGAATCACTGCCTCCAGTGGCCGAAGCTGGAAGTGTTGTTAAACATATGGGCACATGTTAGCTTCAGAAAAGCAACATGACGATTTCCCGTGAGATCATGTTGCATGAGTTGAGCGCACAGTAAGACCAGGAACGTGTTATAAAAAATTAAATATGGTCGATTTTGATTTCATGTTGACTTTAAATGTTCTGATTCAGCATGTAATGATGTGTCAGAGCGAAATATACAGTACTGTATAATTCCTGTTATATCCACTTGGCTGGCTCTTTTGGACAGGTGAAAAATGAAAAGCTTATGAAAATGTATGAGACATGCACATTAACAGTGAGAAATAGAGAAATAAATGTTATTAAAAAAAAAAATAAAAAAAAGTGAAAAGCCATGTGGATATGTGAGATATTGCTAAAATGATGGAAAACTGAGAGAGAACAGCAAATGATGGATCCATTATTTTGATTATTAGAACACTCATCAAACAGATGCTGGAATTGTGTGTGTGTGTGTGTGTGTGTGTGTGTGTGTGTGTGTGTGTGTGTTGTGTCTGTAAGTGTGTATATGTGTGTGTGTGTGTGTGTGTGTGTGTGTGTGTTGTGTTGTGTGTGTGTGTGTGTTGTGTCGTGTGTGTGTGTTGTGTGTGTGTGTGTGTGTGTGTGTGTGTGTGTGTGTGTGTGTGTGTGTGTGTGTGTGTGTGTGACCTGCTTTAATGTGCTGTATGACCATTGCTGGTTTTCAGACTGTTACAGTGTGTGATTATTAGAACACTCATCAAACAGATGCTGGAATTGTGTGTGTGTGTGTGTCTGTGTGTGTGTGTTGTGTTGTGTGTGTGTGTGTGTGTGTTGTGTGTTGTGTGTGTGTGTATGTGTGTGTGTGTGTGTGTGTGTGTGTGTGTGTGTGTGTGTGTGTGTGTGTGTGTGTGTGACCCGCTTTAATGTGCTGTATGACCATTGCTGGTTTTCAGACTGTTACAGTGTGTGTCTGAATGTGTTGTTTTAATGAGTGTAAGAAACACTCAGCACAGCCTAAAACAGTTGGGCTGTGTTTGGAATGTAACACTAGTGTACTTGTTACTGCATACTGTGCAGTATACTGTATACTGCTTACTTTTTTTTTTTATAGTATGTAAAACAGTGTGCAATGGATAAATACTGCACAAATATTACGAGTAGTATGGTGGTGGCATGCTGTTCCAAAAACAATCTAAGCAAAGTCCTCTTGAAACTGTGAATGAACCTATTTACCAAGGACCTCCCCTTCTAACCCCACCCACTTTATGTCCCAGCCAATAGCGGCTCTGGTATCTCATACTTAACATCAGTAGCTGGCCAGTCAGCACAGATCATGGTGTTGTGCGTTGATTTTTCCATGCTGTTGTAGGTGTAGGTTCGCAAGAGTGTTGCTTTGAGATCATCGCTGTATTCCAGTGAGATCGTTTGTGTTGCTGCCACAACCGTAGTCCTACTGAGAAATGTAGTCCATTTACAGATTTTCAAAATGGTGCCAAAATACGAGAGATGACGTCTCGTTGCAGTAAAATATGCTGTTTACAACAAGAAAATTAAACTCAAAATATATTAAGGCTATTAGTTTTCTCTGGATCAGATGAAAATTAAAAAAGATGTAAATATTGATAGTTTCTATCAAATTCTTTGTTATCATTTCATGATGTATTGTACTTCTAAAATACTGGGACAAACTGAAGCAATTTTGTTTTTGTAGTTTTATTTTGTGTGGTTTTGTGTTTGCTTTCATTTCTCAGCTGTATGAAATAAAGATCATACTGTGAGGAGACATCTGTCTGTGTGTGTGTGTGTGTGTGTGTGTGTGTGTGAGTGAGTAGGAATGAACTGCAAAGCAAAGTCACCATAAGGCATAATTTTTGGAGACAAAATAAGACTGATTGGAAACTTTTAAACAAAAGGTCAATTAAAGGTGTACTCATTAATTTTTTCCCTATTAAAAAGTTTTACTCCTAAAAAAATGTATTGTAATTTTGATCATGACCACTCACATGAGATGAGGACTCTAGCCAGTAACCTTATAATAGCTGTTTTATTCTACATGGAGCAGGGGCGCCCTCATGGGTGCTGCCATTTTAGAATCACATGACCAGTTGAATATTACTCGCTTAATCTCAGTAACCATCTTTTTATTTAACACTTTCACTCTTGGATTAAATTAATCATGTCTGATTGTGAATAGTGAATTTCCACAATGGCATCTGTAACTGAAAACTACTGATTTTTTTAATGATGCTGCATCCACACCACTAGGTGTCACACAAAATGTTTTATTTTCTATTTATTTTATAAGTTTGCCATTCTTGGAATACTTGTTACCAAAATTTAGGAATACAGATTAAAATCCTGTGTTTTTTTGTAATGTTCTAGCAACAATTAAATTACATTCAAAATTAAAATTAAAGTACATTTCATAATTGTTTTAATATTTGAAAGTAACAGGGTTGCTGATTTAGCCTTCGTTGTTGCTAGCTTGTTTGGGACCAAACATTGGTTTTGAATTATTTATGAAACTGTTTTAATTATTAAAATTAAATATTTAAATTAATCATAAATATATACCGTACAATGTATTGAATATATTCATTAATTTAATTATTACATCAATAAAATTACATTATAAATATTTAATTATTTTAATTAAAATATTTCATATTGAATATTTAATTTAAAATATTTGTTTTTCTTTACAGTAAGGTTCCATATATTAATCTTGGTCAATGTTAATTTCAAAATAGACTAATACATTCTCAAAAGTTGTATATGTTAACATTAGTTAATGCACTATGAATTTACATGAACTAACAATTTAGTTTATTAACTAACATTAACAAAGATCGATAATTGCTTTAAAAAAAATATTGTTAATTGTTTTCATGATACCTAATGCATTAACTAATGTTAACAAATGGAACCTTAAGTGTTAGCAAAAAATTATATTTGTAAAATTAAATATTTAAATTAAATGAAAATATATAAAATTAAATAATGTAATTCATAATAAAATGTATTAAATAATTATTACATTATAAATAATTAGTTAGAATTATTTAAATTATATATATTAAATATAAATATTTATTTTAATGCTCACTTTTCTTAATTCTGTTTTCTCAAAATCATTATAAGATTATTTATTTGTTTTGCAATTTTAAGGAATGTTCCATTTTTTTTAATGGGCAAAAATCATGCAGTCTTGCACAGCTAACATTGTGTTTTTTGGTCATTAAAATAAGTTAATAATTAAAAATATTTGTATTTGTATCATAGTAGTTCTCTCTCTCTCTCTCTGGGATTGTGCCTTTATTGCATTTAAAAGGGAACAGGACTCAAAGTCGTACCCATTTATAAAACAACAACATATTTTTTTTTTTACAAAGGTTTTATTGCTTTATTTTAAAAATGTACACATGAAAATTACACATTTGCTAAAGCAGTTCTGAACATACAGACAGGTATCTTCAAAAAGTGTTGCACTTTGTGATCTGTGCAGCTCTAGCAAGATCAGGGACCATTAAAACTTAAAGATAATTAAATTAAAGTTTTTTCTAGCTCATAGAACTGATAAACACCTAAAGAGTGGTGAATTTAAATTTCTCAGATTCAACAGGAAGATTGCACCCCAAGAATAGTCAATAATTAGGTAATTAAATGGAGATTAATGCATAAATTCCTAAGACTGGACAGTCTTCTGTCTCTTTGAGGGTTTTTCATCAGTTGCCTTCCTCTTCTCTGGCTTCTGATTGGTCAATTTGCCTGCTGCATCCATCAGCTTTATTTGTGATTCACAGAGGAAAGAAACAGGTTTGGAATGAGATAAAGGTGGTTGTTACCACTGTTAAGCTGAGAAGTTTTGTGCAGTATTTTCTGGAGGAACAGAGTGTAATGTTTGGCCGTGTCTCAACTCGGCAATGCTCTCGACAGCTTCATCAGTCATGAAGGTGACTTCACCAGGAGCTACGGCCACCAACACGGCTTTAAATGTAATTTAAAGATAGTTTAAAAGTGTATTTTTACAGTTATTGATATGATGGCTATGTGAATGTATGTGTACCTGAAGCCGTTGCTGGTCCGACACCTTTGAGTTTACACAGCTCTGTAATTGCTGCTTGGACAACAGGCAAAAAATGCACGCATTGCTGGTCATGCTATGGAACGCCTCCTCGCTGTTTGAGCCAATCAGCTGCTGCAAACATGGTCGGAACTTCCCTCTCAGAGAGAAAGCAGCAAATCATCTAAGACAGTTGTGATCTGAGGTCTGGAATCAATGCAAAGTGTGGCCTTCTACAGGGGGGCCGCCAGACTGCTCAGAATGCAAATCCTCTGTTCAAAATGCATTTAAAATTTCTGGATGGCAAAACAAGAGAAAACCTCTTGGTTTGTGCCAGTTAATAGGCCTTGTTCATTAAACACATGCAGAATAAATTTCTCATTCATAAATTATACAGGTGCATCTCAATAAATTAGAATATCGTGGAAAAGTTCATTTATTACAGTAATTCAACTCAAATTGTGAAACTCGTGTATTAAATAAATTCAGTGCACACAGACTGAAGTAGTTTAAGTCTTTGGTTCTTTTAATTGTGATGATTTTGGCTCACATTTAACAAAAACCCACCAATTCACTATCTCAAAAAATTAGAATACATCATAAGAGCAATAAAAAAAACATTTTTAGTGAATTGTTGGCCTTCTGGAAAGTATGTTCATTTACTGTATATGTACTCAATACTTGGTAGGGGCTCCTTTTGCTTTAATTACTGCCTCAATTCGGCGTGGCATGGAGGTGATCAGTTTGTGGCACTGCTGAGGTGGTATGGAAGCCCAGGTTTCTTTGACAGTGGCCTTCAGCTCATCTACATTTTTTGGTCTCTTGTTTCTCATTTTCCTCTTGACAATACCCCATAGATTCTCTACGGGGTTCAGGTCTGATGAGTTTGCTGGCCAGTCAAGCACGCCAACACCATGGTCATTTAACCAACTTTTGGTGCTTTTGGCAGTGTGGGCAGGTGCCAAATCCTGCTGGAAAATGAAATCAGCATCTTTAAAAAGCTGGTCAGCAGAAGGAAGCATGAAGTGCTCCAAAATTTCTTGGTAAACGGGTGCAGTGACATTGGTTTTCAAAAAACACAATGTACCAACACCAGCAGATGACATTGCACCCCAAATCATCACAGACTGTGGAAACTTAACACTGGACTTCAAGCAACTTGGGCTATGAGCTTCTCCACCCTTCCTCCAGACTCTAGGACCTTGGTTTCCAAATGAAATACAAAACTTGCTCTCATCTGAAAAGAGGACTTTGGACCACTGGGCAACAGTCCAGTTCTTCTCCTTAGCCCAGGTAAGACGCCTCTGACGTTGTCTGTAGTTCAGGAGTGGCTTAACAAGAGGAATACGACAACTGTAGCCAAATTCCTTGACATGTCTGTGTGTGGTGGCTCTTGATGCCTTGACCCCAGCCTCAGTCCATTCCTTGTGAAGTTCACCCAAATTCTTGAATCGATTTTGCTTGACAATCCTCATAAGGCTGCGGTTCTCTCGGTTGGTTGTGCATCTTTTTCTGTTAACATGCTTGGATACAGCACTCTGTGAACAGCCAGCTTCTTTGGCAATGAATGTTTGTGGCTTACCCTCCTTGTGAAGGGTGTCAGTGATTGTCTTCTGGACAACTGTCAGATCAGCAGTCTTCCCCATGATTGTGTAGCCTAGTGAACCAAACTGAGAGACCATTTTGAAGGCTCAGGAAACCTTTGCAGGTGTTTTGAGTTGATTAGCTGATTGGCATGTCACCTTATTCTAATTTTTTGAGATAGTGAATTGGTGGGTTTTTGTTAAATGTGAGCCAAAATCATCACAATTAAAAGAACCAAAGACTTAAACTACTTCAGTCTGTGTGCATTGAATTTATTTAATACACGAGTTTTACAATTTGAGTTGAATTACTGAAATAAATGAACTTTTCCACGACATTCTAATTTATTGAGATGCACCTGTATATATATATATATATACACACACCGATCAGCCACAACATTAAAAGCACCTGCCTAATATTGTGTAGGTCCCCCTCGTGCCGCCAAAACAGCGTCAACCTGCATCTCAGAATAGCAGATGACATGATATTCTTCTCACCACAATTGTACAGAGTGGTTATCTGAGTTACCGTAGACTTTGTCAGTTTGAACCAGTCTGGCCATTCTCTGTTGACCTCTCTCATCAACAAGGTGTTTCCGTCCACAGAACTGCCGCTCACTGGATGTTTTTTGTTTTTGGCACCATTCAGAGTAAATTCTAGAGACTGTCGTGGATGAAAATCCCAGGAGATCAGCAGTTACAGAAATACTCAAACCAGCCCATCTGGCACCAACAATCATGCCACGGTCCAAATCACTGAGATCACATTTTTTCCCCATTATGATGGTTGATGTGAACATTAACTGAAGCTCCTGACCCGTATCTGCATGATCTTATGCACTGCCACACGATTGGCTGATTAGATAATCGCATGGATGATTGTTGGTGCCAGATGGGCTGGTTTGAGTATTTCTGTAACTGCTGATCTCCTGGGATCGAGGAGGAGCTACACAGTATTAGGCAGGTGATTTTAATGTTGTGGCTGATTGGTGTAAATAGTATAGCATTTTGGCATTTTTTGAACATTATTTTAAACATACTGTGATTTGTGTTAAACTCATCCAAATCTTGCATACTGTATACAGGTAGCATGCACATTTGGATGTGGACTTAGTGAAGCATTCATGAACGACTGAACGGACAAATTTACCAAACATTTATTAGAATATATATCTTTCTATAAGAGTCTTTCTTCAACTTCGGTCACTGTGGATTTCTAGAAAGTAAAGTCTCAATAAAACATGTTTCACACATTCACTTGTTTATTTAATTTGTCTGTTAACAATGTCCAACAGTATATGTACATGCAAAGTTACCTGCTGAATGGGAAACAGTTAGCTGAACCCTATGAGCACAGCGCTCAAGTCGTCAAGAGTCTCAAAAGACCTCAGGTACAAATTAAGTTTTTTTTTTTTTTTGTTTTGGTGAGTATTTGAGTTTTATTGAATTTTGAGTTGTTGTTGTTGTTGTTGTTGTTGTGTGTGTGTGTGTGTGTGTGTGTGTGTGTGTGTGTGTGTGTTTCTATAGGAATCAACCACATGGACAATGCTGTAAATTATGTTTTCAGAGCCAGCTAATCTGTCCTTGTCAACCAGTCACAATCTGAATAAATCAGGGAATCTCCCCCTCGTCAACAGGTACTTCCATAACCCCATCTGATCTTTGATGTCTGAATCCAAACCTGTTTGACTAACTCAAATACTGTTCAGTTTATTTTACCAATTTATTTTACCGTAGCTTCAGTATGAAAGAGGTGAGTGCTGCACTCGATGAGAGAAACAAAGAAAACAAGATAATTTACACAACCTGAGGCCTGTACCATGAAGCCGGTTTCGGTGTCTAGCCAGGCAAGTTTTAGTTTAGTTTGCCTCAACCCCAGGTTTTAGGCACCATGAAAGTTGGTCGGCTTTTAGCAGTGTTCATCTCCATAGTAATTTACACTACATGGATAATCTGCTCCATAGCAGGTTTCGTTCTGGATTACAGATGCTGAACCAATCAGCTGTGAGTAAAATGACATCTCTGATGCAATCAAGCCACTCCCCCATGTCTCAAAGCACACTTTACAAATAAAATCTGAGAAATCCACAAAATCGTCTCTTAAATTCTTACTTTCATAATCATCAGCTTTCAGCAGAGAGGTAAATCCCACTGAGTCTCTAGCAAGAAGTGAATCGCGTTCTATCACACGATTGGTTGTGCACTGCAAACGTCACTCATTCATGTGCACGAGCGCGTAATCTAATCTTAAATTCAGGATCGAAGCCTGAGACCAACCTGAAACCAATCCTGAAACCCTGAGTTCGTTCAACGACCTTCATGGTACAGGCCACTGGACTCTTCCCCTAAATGCAATCAGATGAAATGACAAAAAGCGATGAGTTGTTGTATAGTCTGAATTAATTTCTTTTCAGTAGTGTGTGAATAATATATAGACATTTGCATATTGACACATTCACTTTGTTTACTGGAAGTTTTTTGTGCTCTCAGGCCCAGATCGAGCTGTTCTATGCACCAGCCAACTCTTGACTTAGCTGCTCATCTGGAGTCTAAAACACTTATCATTAAAAATAATAAGTGTACAGAATACTACATTAAAATATGCTCAAGGGGTCATCTAAATATGTTTTAATAGTTAATCAATTTTAGTGCTTACTAATTCTGTGCTATCTTGTTTAGGTGTTTCCTTAGCAGTGCTCATCATCTCTTTCTGTGGCTTATGCTTGCCTTCGCCTTTCTTTTTCTTCTTCTTGGGTTTTTGAGCATAGGTAGGAGCCTCAGACCTTTGGGTTGCTGATTTGGGGTGCACTGCCACAGTCTCTGCCTCTCCACTCTGGACAATGGTGTTTTTCTAAAAAGGATTGAGACATTGCTTGCATATCCAGAGACTTTCTCTCCTCCGTCAACTTGATTTTTATTAAGTTATAAAGTGCAGTGAATTGGGAAAATGCTATTTTTTTATGGGGGTACAGTTAAAGGTGAACTCAGTAGTTTTTGTTTATGTCGTCTTGGACTTATACTGACACCTAGGGGCCTGGATGCAGCATCATTCAAAAGCAATAGTTTTCATTTACCAATGCCATTGTGGATTGTCAATATTCACAGTCAGCCATGATCGTATGGCTGGTCATGTGATCCTTACATGATGGGGACCCTCTCCATGAAGAATAAAACAGCTTTTAAAAGGTTACTGATATGACTAGAGACAAGATTCCAGAAGAGGCATCCAATTGTTTATAAACTGATCTGTAGTGAAACATTGAATCTTACCCAATTCAGTTGATTCATCCTTCAAGGTTGAAATTCAATCTTTAAAAAAAAAAAAAAATCAATCTTTTCTCCCCTATTTGGAATGCCCAATTCCCAATGCGCTCTGAGTCCTCGTGGTGGTGTAGTGACTCACCTCAGTCCAGGTGGTGGAGGACGAATCTCAGTTGCCTCCGTGTCTGAGACCGGCAATCTGCGCATCTTATCACGTGACTTTTTGAGCGCATTACCGTGGAGACATAGTGCGTGTGGAGCCTTCATGCTATTCTCCACAGCATCCATGCACAACTTGCCATGTGCCCCACCGAGAGTGACCACGAGGAGGTTACCCCATGTGACTCTACCCTCCCTAGCAACTGGGCCAATTTGGTTGCTTAGGAGACCTGGGTGAAGTCACTCAGCACACCCTGGATTTGAACTCACGACTCCAGGTGTGGTAGTCAGCGTTACTCACTGAGCTAACCAGACCCCCAAAATGCATGTTTTCTAATGTAATGCTGCCCCCTTAAATGCTTTAGCCAGTTCATGAATAATTTATTTGATTTTTATATGATTTATTTGAAATAATTAAAAGAACAGTTTCATGTCTATCCTTGTATTTTTCATCTGGTCGAGGCTGATAAGGGTTTTAGAAGGTAATTAGTAATAAGCAATGCAATTACTTTTCAGACAGAGTACTAATTAGTACAGCAATCTAATTACACTGTAGAAGATGTAATTAGTAGTTAGTAATTTATTACTTTTTTAAGAGTAACTTACCCAACAGTGAAGCCAGTGCTGTAATATCTGAGGATTCAGAAAGATTCTTGATTAAACATTCGTTTGAAACCATGGAGATTTCAAGATCACGCTTATTCTGATTTATTTACAGAAACAGAAAACGGAAAACCCTTTAAGTTGCATCAAAAGAGCGCTTGGACTTTTATAGTAATTACAATAATACTAAAGCGGGACAAATTCCGCACTCGCTCCTTCAGCCAATGAGAAATGCAGTGGGCGTGGCTTAGCCGCGTACCGACGTCACTAACTGTATAAATTCAGGCAGTTCTCCTGGCGTGTGACCGACGTTCCTTATTTTGGGTTGAGTGATTACAGAAACAGAAAACAGTGAGTATCGCTAACGGTCGTTATTAAAACAACTTAGTTTAGAAATTTCTTGTATTATAAAGTGTGTATCTAACGTTTTAGCACACAAAATGTATTTGGGTTTCAGCCTATTCTGTCGGTTTAAATGAGAATCGGTTGCTTTCGGTTCATTTTTTTTTATTATTTTTTGTCGCGGAAGCGATGAGCAGATATTTACTTCGGTTTTATCTCACGAGCTCCCTTGGTGTTCTTTAAGTACTTTGTTTAAAATACGTAACACGATTATATACGTCGTTCTTTAGTTTGACACTTTCAGACTGCGTTATTGAATTGTCGGTGTAGACAAAGAAAAGGTGTTCTTGGGCGCCATGTTACTCATAAAGACAGAAACGTGTCTGAGTCTCATCATGAGATGGAGGACTACTGCATTAGTTGTCTATCCTCTAAATGTAGCTATGATTTTGTTGTAGCTATGATTTTGTTTACTTCGCCATAATGACAAGGGAACGTGTTTTCAAGACTAGTCGCTTATTGGTCTAATGAATGTGGCTATAGTAGTTTTTGCCTTCAGGCAATGTGTGTGTTTTGTTTGTTGAATGGGGCTTATAGTCAGTTTTGTGTGTGACTCAGTGTCTCACTACGAGTTGTTAATGACGTTATAGCTACTCTTGTTTATATTTGCTTAAATGCTAACGTAAACATTGCATGCACCTTAATATAATGCGTCAAGTTGCTTTTTTCTATATGTAAAACCGTCTATTTAGCCCGTGTAGCCACCAGTCTACCGTATGAACTCCTAAATGGCGCCCCCAAGTTGTAGTAAGGACAGTTTGGAAATGGTTTATTCATGGTCTCCTATTTTCCTAAACACTACAAATGCGTGTGCATCACTCTATTGTGGGCGGAGACAGTGACCTGGGGTTTTTGTTTTGGATTACGTCATGCAATGTGGAATTTCCCTCGGCTGTCTGTATTCATCAGTGCTTTTTCTTTCCGTTCAGACTGCTTCATTAGAGTGCCATGGCACGTACCAAACAGACCGCCCGTAAGTCCACCGGCGGCAAAGCCCCCAGGAAGCAGCTTGCCACTAAGGCGGCCAGGAAGAGTGCGCCCTCCACCGGTGGAGTCAAGAAGCCCCACAGATACCGGTAAGAAACAGTGACGTCAATTTGTAGGCGTCAATTTTGTCATGCAGCTATGGAAAGGATTAAGTGCCCACTGCTAGATTATCAGTTTCTCTGGATTTACCATTTATAGGTGTGAGTAAAATGAACATTTTGTTTTATTCTATGAAGTACTGAATTTCTCCCAAATAAAAATGTTGTCCATTTCTGCAAATAAATGCTCTAAAATGGCAACTGGTCACAATAACAAAAGATGCAGTGTTTTCAGACCTCGAATAATGCAAAAAAAAAAAACTAGTTGGTATTCATTTTTAGACAATACTAATGTTCAGAAGTCAATATTTGGTGGAATAACTGAAGTTCTATCACAGCTTTCATGTGTCTTGGCATGCTCTCTACTAGTCTTTCACATTGCTGTTGGGTGACTTTATGCCACTCCTGGCGCAAAAATTCAAGCAGCTCAGATTTGTTTGGCTTCTTCCTCTTGATCACATTTCCGAGGTTTTCAGTGGTGTTCAGGTCTGGAGATTGGGCTGGACATGACCGGGTCTTGATCTGGTGGTCCTCCATCCACACCTTGATTGACCTGGCTGTGTGGCATGGAGCATTGACCTGCTGGGAAAAACCAATCCTCAGAGTTTGGGAACATTGTCAGAACAGAACAGGAAGTTTTCTTCCGGGATAATCTTGTACGTGGCTTGATTCATGCATCCTTAAAGTCGAATTTGTCCGATTCCAGCCTTGCTGAAGCACCTCCAGATCATCACTGATCCTCCACCTGGTCGTCTAATGGTTAGATGCAGGCCTGGAGAGGCCTTCAACCCACAGTGTCTCGCACCCACTGTGAAATTTGGTGGAGGATCGGTGATGATCTGGGGGTGCTTCAGCAAGACTGGAATCGGAAGGATTCATCTTTGTGAAGGACACCTGAATCAAGTTACGAGCTGCTTGAATGAGGTGGTGTTATAGGGTTAAACATTACTTTTCAAAAGAAGTACTGCAGTGATGTCATGATTTTGGACATAACGGTGCAATGCCATTTTTATTTTCATCAAGCATCTTGGAGTATCGCATATTTAATTGAGTTTTAAAAAATAAATTCCGTACACTCTTGTATACGT
Organism: Myxocyprinus asiaticus; assembly: GCF_019703515.2. Taxonomy (NCBI): domain Eukaryota; kingdom Metazoa; phylum Chordata; class Actinopteri; order Cypriniformes; family Catostomidae; genus Myxocyprinus; species Myxocyprinus asiaticus. The sequence continues at coordinate 32,799,293 of NC_059387.1, forward strand.
TAAGGACTATGCAGAATTTTTGGTCCTAAATTGACAAATCTGTTGCATGTAGTCTGCTCTCAATCTGTTTACTGAAGATACAAGTGCATTTATTTTCGTCCTAGCATGAATGCATAAAGAAAACTAGACTCCAACTAAACGGAGTACTAAAAGGCAGCAATAATAAATTGGGATTTTCTGGTTCCTTTTCTCCAGTCCTGGTACTGTGGCTCTTCGTGAGATTCGTCGGTACCAAAAGTCCACTGAGTTGCTGATCCGCAAGCTTCCATTCCAGCGTCTGGTTCGTGAGATCGCTCAGGACTTCAAAACCGACCTGCGTTTCCAGAGCGCTGCCATTGGAGCCTTGCAGGTGTGTTTCCTGGTGCTGGATTATGGAAATCTGAGATCAGCTACAGTCCTGCATAGTTTGGCTCCAACCCTAAATCTTTAAGACCTTGATTGGCTTGCTCAAGTGTGTTTGATTAATGTTGGACCTAAACTTTGCAGAACTGGAGTTGAATAGACTGCCTTGGTGATTAACCTTGTTCTTGAAGCACTCTTCCTGTTTTACCAGCTTCAGCTATTATGTTTTCTCCATGTAGGAAGCAAGTGAAGCGTACTTGGTTGGTCTGTTTGAGGACACAAACTTGTGTGCCATCCACGCCAAACGTGTCACCATCATGCCCAAAGACATCCAGCTGGCCCGTCGTATCCGTGGAGAGCGTGCCTAAACTCTCTTCTATTTACTCAACCTTTTTTGTGTGGAGGAATATATGTGGGAGGGGTTTGGTGCAAGGGTGGGTTAGGAGGGTGGGACATCAGGGTTCTTACACTACTATAAATGCCCGTGTAGTTAAAGTTAGGGTTTTTTTCTTTTTTGGTAGGGGAGGGGTGTTTTGTGGGTACAGTTGATAGGGGGGGGGGGGGTAGTAGTAGTGTCAGAACATTCCGGGAGCTCCTCAGGTTTTTAAAGTTTGTATTTTAGACTTTCATATACCTCTGCCTAGTCTGCATGCTTCATGATGAATTAGTGTCAGTTTTATTTGTTATTGGAATTTTTTTTTTTTTTTCCTCTTCTATTGTGGCCATTTGGTTGTAAATAAAAACTTTCCACTACCTCAATTTGTGTTGCTGCTCGTTATTTTGGCTTTGATAGTCAGTGTTACATACTTTCTTGACATGGAATTAAACTTTGTATAGTTTTTTTAAATACAAAACTAATTTGTGACTGCATTGTGAATTGCCTCTGAATAGAATGGGACCATTTATGCAAGAATATTTTTAATAACGTTTTACAAATTTGTGCTTTCATTTCATGAAATTGTTTCATTGTTGCATGCTTTCAGACTGCATAGGCTTGGAAAGTTTTGCATTTGATCCAGTGCATTGGCGTTTTTTGAGATTTGTAGTTAAAGCAGTCGGACTATAATTGGAATTCAGTCCATTTATTATCGGTCTCCATCTTGCAAACTTTTTTTTTTTTTTTGATTTGCACATTTCAATTTAATCATTTGGTCCTCAATGCAATGAACTATATTTACATTTACCATATTTCAATTTCTTTTCCATTAAATTGTGTAAATCTAAGACTAACATTTTGTTTCTTGTCTACCTTTTTAGGCATGTCTGAGTCAGGGATTATTTAATTGACAATCTATTACATGTGCAGTTCAAGCCTTTTTATTCAGCTTGATCTGGAGTTCTGTCTGGACAGTTAATAGAATACTTTAAATCAGTTGCAGTATAGAGAAAATGGCTACCATTTTATTTCTGAAGGCATCACTAAACAATAAATAAACATTCCAAATAGATGTCCCTTTTTAAGCCACTGTCATGGTTTACTTTTGACAGTTTCTTCCTCTTCATCTGACAGCAGTCCTGGTAAATGTTCATACAGATGTTTCTCCAGAGAGTCGTCTATCTTTGACTCCTTCCTGAAGATGCACCAGAAGAGGAAGCCCACTCCAAATATGCTGATGGGTAACACTTTCCACCAGGGCCGCTGGTAAGTGCTGCCCAGCGAGCGGTCCACGTTCCAGGTTTGGTGGCTGGCCTTGCTGGTGGAGAACTTGATGGGTTTAGAAGTTTCTTCATCGCCATCCGGAGGTTTTCTGGACTTTGCGTAAAGCTGTGATGTCATGGACAGCGTCCTTGTGGCACATGATCTACAAGTAAAAAAAAAAAAACAATCACTTGGCACATAATTCTAAAGATGTTCACCCCCAATTCTGAAAAGTTGGGATAGTATCGAAAATGCTAATAAAAACCAAAAGGAGTGATTTGTAAATATGATTCACTCTCTGCTATTGTATATCAAAAGCACTACAACACATGTTTGCAACACACTCCAGATTAATAAAAACCTGATGAGTTGAAATAAGGTGGTTTGAATCAGCAGATGGGTCAAGGCTCACCATTTTGCCAATAGATGCATCGGCAAATAATCTAGTACTTTGAGAACAATGTTCCCCAAAGACAAATTGGAAGGATTTTGGGCATTTCAACCTCTACAGTACACAATATAAATAAAAGCTTCAAGGAATCTGGTCAAATCTCTGTGCATAACAGGTAATGCTGAAAACCTCTTCTGAATGCACGTCATGCATTTAATACATATCTTGACATGGCTCGAGGATACTTGTTTGTTTTGATTATTGGTGGGTTCCCCTTGAAATCTCCGCCCCTGCCTCCAGCCAAGGTCAGCTGACCATTTAAAGGCTGTGACTTAATTCTGCCCATCAAATAGGATTTGAAGACAATAAATCTATTTAAACAACAGATAGAAACAAAAAATATGATTTGTTAATCAAATTTAATTAAAGGTTTGCTTTGACTACAGCAGGCTGTCTGCATAAGCCCTGTTGAGGTTAACGGTGACTTTTTCATAATTTATATACAAAACGTTTACTTGCCTTAAAGTGCTCTGTCTTGTGTTGGTGAAAATATGGTGATATAAAGCATATCTGGAAAAATTAGAGCAGACTCGTTGTCCTGCAGCTGACATCTTGAAGTTTCCTTACATCAGAGCATGATTTTCTCCGGTCATGTAACGAGTGCGACTGTTAATTCCGTCCGGAAACTACAATAAACTGTAATGTAGTTCCGCCTTGTAATGTAGTTCCGCCAAAAATTTTAATCCCCTAATAATTTACTCACCCTCATGCCACTCCAGATGTGGATGACTTTCTTTTTTCCGCAGAACACAAATTAAGATTTTTAGAAGAATATTTCAGCTCTGTAGGTCCATATAATGCAAGTGAATGGTGGCACATAAAGGCAGCATAAACGTAATCCATATGACTCCCTTTAAATTCACGAGATAGTAAAATAAATACTACAATATCCCAGAAGTCTGTGCGTTAACCAATCAGCGTGCAGAATTTTGCATAACCATAGCAACGTCATCAAGAATGGTCCGTTTTCATGGCGGAGTTCGACGACACGTGAGTGTATGAAAGTGTTGGAAGCCTTTATTTTGCCTGCAAGTCAGTAAATTGAGTACTTTTGGTCAATTTGGCCAGCTGATATTATGCGTTTAGTGTAACTAGTTTAAAATATATGACTATCTGTGTCTTCGCTGCCGTATCAGTGACAAGAGCTTTAAATGACCAAAAAATGTTATGCTTTCAAGTTTTTTTTTAACTTATTTATTATTTTAAATTGACATACGTTTAGTGTGTGTGATCACTGTCACATTATATAAATGTTTTGTAGTTTATTTACCTTCAGTGGTACATTTGTCAACAACAACATTTTAATTGAGAAATTTGTGGGTGGTAACTGGGGAAAGCTGCATGAATTTGAACATGAATATCTTCATAACTACGAAAAATACGATTTATATCTGCTGTCGTCTGAAGCAACATGTGTGCTGTTGTTCCACCACCCCAGATTTGTTGCCATGACGAAGAGACAAGCTCCGGGACGCAAGTTTGATTCTGTCAAGAAGAAGAAATTCAGACCTGGTCTAGATGAGATCACAGATGTACAAGATGAGAGAAAAGAGGAGGTGAATGACAAGAAGAAGAGAAAATCTAATGATGAGGTGAGTGATTGTGAAAATATTCTACAGTGTGAAACAAAATGCAGAGATACACAAACATAAAAGGAAGATTGAGGTTAGGTGATTTTGTTTTTTCTTTGTTTCTTTAAGAGATTTATATGATGTTAGTGTAAGAAGCTTAATTGGCGTTTGTTGTTGTGTATATATGAGAATATATCTCTTTGGTTGTTAAACAAAGGGTACCTGAAACAAATTCAGACACGAATGGACATCATGAAGGGAATACTCAGAAGAAGAAAAATAAATCTAAAATGAGTGAAAGTGTTTTTTTTTCTTCAGTATTATCATTAAAATGGATAGTTCACCCATAAATGAAAGTTCCCTCATCATTTTACTCACCCTCATGCCATCCCAGATGTGTATGACTTTCTTTCTTCAGCAGAACACAAATGAAGATTTTTAGAAGAATATTTCAGCTCTGTAGTTCCATACAATGCAAGTGAATGGTGACCAAAACTTTGAAGCTCCAAAAAAGCACATTAAGGCAGCATAAAATAATCCATACAACTCCAGTGTTTTGATCTATATCTTCAGAATCAAAATGATAGGTAAGAAACGGATCAATATTAAGACCTTTTTTACTATAAATGTCCACTTTTACTATCACTTTTTTTTTGTTCGTTTTTTTTTTTTTTTTTTTTTTTTTTTGGGTGATTCGCATTCTTCGTGAAAATTGCCACCTACTGGACAGGGAGGAGAATTTATAGTTAAAAAGGACTTATATTGATCTGTTTCTCACCCACACCTATCATATCGCTTCTAAAGACATGGATTAAACCATTAGCATTAATTTTATGCTGCCTTTATGTGCTTTTGGAGCTTCAAAGTTCTGGCCACCATTCACTTGACCATTAAATAGGTCTACAGAGCTGAAATATTCTTCTAAAAATCTTCATTTGTGTTCAGTAGAAGAAAGTCATACACATCTGGGATGGCATGGGGTGAGTAAATGATGAGGAAATGTCAATTTTATGGTGAACTATCCCTTTAATAGACAACATATACAGTGCTTTGAAAAAGTATTTGGGCCCCATCCTTATTTCTTCTGTTTTTGTGTATATATGTTATACTAAATTGTTTCAAAAATTCAAACAAAATCTAACATAAAACAAAGGCAGTCTGACAAAACACAAAATACAGTTTTTAAATGATATTTATTGAAGTAAAAAAGTTACCCAATACCAACTGGGTCTATGTGAAACCCTTAGTTACTGAATCCTCAAATCTATGAAACTGCATTCATAATGGGGTTCAGATGGACTAGACACACCCAGACCTGATTACTGCCAGTCCTGTTCAATCATCTCAACACCTAAATAGAAATTGTTCAGCAGCATGAAGTTGGCTAAAAGGTCTCACTCAGTAGCACACTATACCAAGGTCGAAAGTAATTCCTGAAATGATGAGGAAAAAGGTGATTGAAATACATCAGTCTGGGAAGCTATTTCAAAGGCTCTGGGACTCCAAAGCACCACAGTGAGAAATCTTCAAATGGAGAAAACTTGGCACAGTAGTGAACCTTCCCGGAAGTGGTTGACCTTCCAAAATTCCTCCAAGAGTACAGTAATGACTCATCCAGAAAGTCACAAAAAAGCCAAGGACAACATCCAAGGAACTGCAGGCCTCTCTCGTATCAATAAAGGTCACTGTTCATGACTCCACTATCAGAAAGACACCGGCCAAAAATGGCATCCATGCACTGCTAACCCAGAAGAACATTGAGGATTATCAAGGTGTGTTTTGGCAAAATTCAGATGAGCCTTAAAGCTTTTGGGAGAATGTTCTGTGGACGGATGAGTCGAAAGTGGAACTGTTTGGAAGACAGGGGTCCCGTTACATCTGGTGTAAATCAAACACAGTATTCCACTAAAAGAACATCATACCTACGGTCAAGCATGGTGGTGGTAGTGTGATGGTGTGGGGATGCTTTGCTGCTTCAGGGCGACTTGCAATAATTGAGGGAAATGTGAATTCTGCTTTCTACCAGAAAATCCTAAAAGATCCTAAAAGAGAACGTCATCAGTCTGTCAGTCTGTGAGTTGAAGCTCAAGCACAACTGGATTATGCAGCAAGACAATGATCCAAAGCATAGGAGAAAGTCCACCTCTGAATGGCTTAAAAGAAGCTAAATTAAAGTTTTGGAGTGACCTAGTCAAAGTCCTGACTTGAACCTGATTGAGATGCTGTGGCAGGACCTTAAATGGGCAGTTCATGCTTAAACCCTCCAATGTGGCTGAACTAAAGCAGTTCTGCAAAGAAGATTGGGCCAAAACTCCACCACAGCTTTGTGAAAAACTGATCTCCAGTTATCAGAAGCGTTTGGTTGCAGTTGTTGCTGCTAAAGGTGGCACAGCCAGCTATTAAGTTTAAGGGGGCAGTTAGTTTTTCACATGGGTGATATAGGTGTTGGATAACTTTTTTGCTTCAATATAAAAAGTATATATTTGAAAACTGTATTTTGTGTTTACTCAGGTTACCTTTGTTTTATGTTATATCTCGTTTGAAGTTCAAACTATTTAGTATGAAAAATACACAAAAATAGAAGAAATTAGGGTGCAAATACTTTTTCACAGCACTGTAAAAAGTGGTCTAAAAGAGAGTATTGTGCTATGTATGTGTTATTTTCAGGCATGTGTTCCTGTAGAAGACATCACAGAAGAGCCGCAGAATTGTGAGCAGGCGGAGAACATGACACATGGACAGGAAGATCACACAAAGAAGAAGAAAAAGAAAGGGAAACACAAGGTAAAGAGAAGATGTGTTGGATTTGCTTGTGTATAAAGATTTGAACTATCAGTCCTAAACCTTGCAAGAGTTTGGAAGAATAAAATGACCATAAAGAAAGAGTTTTGGGAATTATGCTGCTATAATGTTTATACAGAGCATGCTTTATTTTAGCATGCATTTCCTAAAATAGTCTGGTCCAAATTAGTTTTAATTTAATTAGTTTTTGGTAAAATTCCATTCACCTCTCTGTAGATCAAAATGTGCTATCTTCTGAACTGCTAATCTATTTTCAGTTTTCAGCTAATACAGCATATTATGTATGAAATTAATTGAATGCTGTGAGTATACATTTACAGGACTCTGAAGAAAATGTTCCTAAATCAAATCTGGTGAACACAAAAGTAGCCAGAGATGAACCAAACACACAAACAACAGAAGAAAAAGCAGAGATGAAGAAAAAAGAAAGTAAATCTGAGGTGAGTTAACATATCAATAATCAATAAAAAAACATCTGCAGCTATATATACACCATAGTATATAAATACGCTGTATCTCGCATCTTTTAAAAAAAATGACATCTATGCATGATGAAGCATTAATATCCATGTATTGTGCATTGATAAGACAACAAACTTAAACTTATTAAATTGGTATTGATATTATTTCATTGAATTTTCCATGGATAACTCTATTGTATGACTGTAAAGTCAGCATGAAATCAGATTTGATCCTGTTTACTGTCTTATTGTACTCATTTCATCAGTGCACATTATTATTCCAATGGGGAAAAAAAAGTCTCTTTGGTATGGATTGCCCACTTTTCACAATCCAGTCAATTACTATTTAATAAAATCAAGCTCTGCCTACATTTTTTCCAAGAGAATATTCTGTTTCACTCAAGTCCGTCACATTATCGTGTAGGGCTTGGTATTGGATACAGATTTCCCAATTCGATTCCAATTCAGAAGCTCTTGATTAGATTCAATATCGATTCATACAGTGCATCCGGAAAGTACTCACAGCGCTTCACTTTTTCCACATTTTGTTATGTTACAGCCTTATTCCAAAATGGATTAAATTCATTATTTTCCTCAAAATTCTACAAACAATACCCCATAATGACAACGTGAAAGAAGTTTGTTTGAAATCTTTGCAAATATATTACAAATAAAAAACGAAAAAATCACATGTACATAAGTATTCACAGCCTTTGCTCAATACTTTGTTGAAGCACCTTTAGCACCAATTACAGCCTCAAGTCTTTTTGAGTATGATGCTACAAGCTTGGCACACCTATTTTTGGGCAGTTTCTCCCATTCTTCTTTGCAGGACCTCAGGCTCCATCAGGTTGGATGGGGAGCGTCAGTGCACAGCCATTTTCAGATCTCTCCAGAGATGTTCAATCGGGTTCAAGTCTGGGCTCTGACTGGGCCACTCAAAGACATTCACAGAGTTGTCCCGGAGGCATTCCTTTGTTATCTTGGCTGTGTGCTTAGGGTCATTGTCCTGTTGGAAGATGAACCTTCGCCCCAGTCTGAGGTCCAGAGCGCTCTGGAGCAGGTTTTCATCAAGGATGTCTCTGTACATTGCTGCATTCATCTTTCCCTTGATCCTGACTAGTCTCCCAGTTCCTGCCGCTGAAAAACATCCCCACAGCATGATGCTGCCACCACCATGCTTCACTGTAGGGATGGTATTGGCCAGGTGATGAGCGGTGCCTGGTTTCCTCCAGACATGACGCTTGCCATTCAGGCCAAAGAGTTCAGTCTTTGTTTCTCATGATCTGAGAGTCCTTCAGGTGCCTTTTGGCAAACTCCAGGCGGGGTGTCATGTGCCTTTTACTGAGGAGTGGCTTCCGTCTGGCCACTCTACCATACAGGCCTGATTGGTGGAGTGCTGCAGAGATGGTTGTTCTTCTGGAAGGTTCTCCTCTCTCCACAGAGAAATGCTGGAGCTCTGTCAGAGTGACCATCGGGATCTTGGTCACCTCCCTGACTAAGGCCCTTCTCCCCCGATCGCTCAGTTTGGCCAGGCGGCCAGCTCTAGGAAGAGTCCTGGTGGTTCCAAACTTCTTCCATTTACGGATGATGGAGGCCACTGTGCTCATTGGGACCTTCAATGCTGCAGAAATTTTTCTGTACCCTTCCCCAGATCTGTGCCTCGATACAATCCTGTCTCGGAGGTCTACAGACAATTCCTTGGACTTCATGGCTTGGTTTGTGCTCTGACATGCACTGTTAACTGTGGGACCTTATATAGACAGGTGTGTGCCTTTCCAAATCATGTCCAATCAACTGAATTTACCACAGGTGGACTCCAATCAAGTTGTAAAAACATCTCAAGGATGATCAGTGGAAACAGGATGCATCGGAGCTCAATTTTGAGTGTCATGGCAAAGGCTGTGAATACTTATGTACATGTGATTTTTTTTTTTTTTTTTTTTTTTTAAATTTGCAAAGATTTCAAACAAATTTCTTTCACGTTGTCATTATGGGGTATTGTTTGTAGAATTTTGAGGAAAATAATGAATTTAATCCATTTTGGAATAAGGCTGTAACATGACAAAATGTGGAAAAAGTGAAGCGCTGTGAATACTTTCCGGATGCACTGTATGGGTATTTCTGTAACTGTTCATTTTGCAGTTTTTCATCATATTGGTCACATTTTAGGTTTTGAAAAATGTTCAAATTCAGTCTATTCCATCAATAAATGTCTTGAAATTGGATTTATGTTGCATATACATTTGTTAAATGTTTATTGTTTACTTGCATAATTTGTACTATTTATAAGTATTTACATTGATATGTAGAACATGTGCTAAATTGGTACTGTTTCTTTAAGACTACTGGCATCAGCTAGTTAGTGCATATAACAAGAGATGACGTGCATTGTTTTACACATAGTAAAAGATCAATCTTGGGATTTAAGAATCAGTATCGAGATCGTTCAAACGAAGATCGTGATGCATCTGAAAATCTGTATTTTTACTTAGTGCTGTTATGGAGGTGAAATGGGCTGTGAATGCCATTTCATGTTGACTTTGTCATTTAATTACAGTCATATTGTTGTCTCAACTTTACAAGTGTGCAGATCCTGGTCTTTTTGAACACCCTTACTGGATTGTCCTTCTCATAATGTCTATGTAATATGTGACAGTGTTTATCCCACTCTGTCGCAGACACACACTCGGCCCTCAGCCCCCTCCTCTCCACTCCTGAGGTCACGCTCCTCTTCCAAGTCCTTATTTTCATGAGAGCACGAATGGTGTGTGTTTTTGCATGTGACACAGGGGCAAGGAGGCGTTGTGTTTGCAGTCTGTGTGCATGTATGCAGGCAGTGCACGTGGTGTGCAACAAATACCTGCAGTTTACGTCGGAAAGTGCTTCCCAGCAGACTGTATACAAGTGGGTTCAGACAGCTGTTGGCACAAGCTGCTAAGGTCACCACATGCCCCGTCAGGGGGTATCGCTGCCACAGTGTGTGGTTTCCACGGCGCCGCGAGGCCTCTGTGTCACCACTCAACAGATGCACACTAATAAAAACGTTTTCCGGCAACCAGCACACGAAGAACACAGTCACAGCTGCGACGATCATGCGTAGAGCTTTGGTTCGTTGTGGCCGTTCAGAACGGAGAAGAACACGTGCGATTAGGGTGTAGCATACGGCCATTATGCAAAACGGCAGGGCAAATCCCAGGGTCACCTCCAACCATTGCACCTCTGCCACTCCTGCAAAACAGAAGCCACGCCCCCAGCCATGATGTATGTGTGCATTTGCGAATGGAATCAAGGTGCATAGAGTAGCCGCTGCCCAAATGGTCGCGCAAGCTCTTCGCGCAATGCGCGAACGGTGTGTTGTGGAAACATTCTTGGGTAGTGCACGCATGCTGAGACCAGTCAGCGCGAGGCAACGATCCAAACTCATCCAGGTGAGCGAAAACACGCTGCTGTACATGTTTACCTGCAGGAATAGTGCCATGCAGGAGCACAGGACTGCATTGTCATAGTAATGCTCACTTAGGTTAAAGACCTCTATCAACGAATCCAGAACCAGCACTAAGTCGGCCAAAGCCAAGTTGGTGAAGTACAGGTCAGGGGTGCTCATCTGCTGACGGGGGTCAAAATTCACCAGTAGGATCAGGATGTTACCTGCAAGGCCGAGCGGGAAGAGGAAGCTGGTGTAGATGCAGGAGAGGATGAGACTTATGATGTAAGTGTCCTGGGAAGTTGAGTTTGTTTCATTGATGTCAGTAGCAGGCCAGTGCAGGCCCGAGTGATTTGAACGGACGGTGGGGTCAGAGGTTATCAGATGTTCCATCATCTTCCCGTCTCTCACGTCCTTTGTTTTTCCATCACATAGTGAGGAAATATACAGGAATTTTCCGTATTGCTTTTCTCTTTTCCAAGGTCTAAAACACAAAGAGACATGACATTATTGTACACTACATGGACAAAAGTATGTTTCTAATTAATGGGCTTTGCTATCCATTAATTCCAGTGCTAAAACAAATCTTTATTTTAAAACATACAGGGACATTCTAAAGAATTCTTTACTTACAACTTTGTTGCAACACTTTGGGAAAGGCATTTTTTGTGTAAGAATGTCATTACCCAGGGGGCCTGGGTAGCTCAGCGAGTATTGAAGCTGACTACCACCCCTGGAGTCGCGAGTTCGAATCCAGGGCGTGCGGAGTGACTCCAGCCAGGTCTCCTAAGCAACCAAATTGGTCACATGGGGTAACCTCCTCGTGGTCGCTATTATGTGGTTCTCGCTCTCGGTGGGGCACGTGGTGAGTTGTGCGTGGATGCCGCGGAGAATAGCGTGGGCTTCCACACAATACGGCTCCGCGGTTACGCGCTCAGCAAGTCATGTGATAAGATGCACGGATTGACGTCTCAGACGTGGAGGCAGCTGAGATTCGTCCTCTGTCACTACACCACCACGAGGACTTAGAGCGCACTGGGAATTGGGCATTCCAAATTGGGGAGGAAAAAAAAGAATGTCATTACCCCTGTGCAGAAAGTAGAGGTAGACTGATATATCGGTTTTACCGATTATTCGGTGCCGATAGTTGCTTTTTGGAACTATCAGTTATTGGCAAAAATCCATGTTGATAGTTGTCATTATTATTATTATTTTATTCCTCCTTGTTCCTCTGTTGCCGGCACTGGAGGATACTACAGTTAGAACAGCTTGGTCCTACAGTATAACAGCAGCCTCTAGAGGTGAAATAAAAACAATCACTGAATCCCCATGGAGATTTGCTAAATCTGAATCTTTCATGATTGACAGAATTTATCCATATTTTTATCCTCACCTCAATGCATTTTTTTTATTAGATATTAGATAAGTGTTCTAAATTGAAGCAAGTTCATGCAAACAAAAATTTGACTATTGCATTCAGAAAGTATTCATTCCCCTTCATTTTTTTTCACATTTCGTTATGTTGCAGTCTTATGTTAAAATGCTTTACATTTATTTATTGTTTCCACATCAGTCTACACTCCATACCCCATAATGACAAAGCAAAAAACAGATTTTTGTTAACTTTACAAATGTATTAAATAGAAAGAACTGAAATATTGCATTGACATAAGTATTCAGACCCTTTGCTATGACACTTAAAATTTAGCTCAGGTGCATCCCATTTCTCTGGAACATCTTTGAGATGTTTCTACACTTTGATTAGGGTCCACCGATGGCAAATTAAATTGATTGGACATGATTTGGAAAGGCACACATCTGTCTTTATAAGGTCTCGCAGCTGAAAATGCATATCAGAGCAAAAACCAAGCCATGAGGTCAAAGGGACTGACTACAGAGCTCAGAGACAGGATTGTGTCGAGGCACAGATCTGGGGAAGGCTACAAATTTTTTTCGGTTGCATTGAAGGTTCCCAAGAGCACAGTGGCCTCCATAATTCTTAAATGGAAGAAGTTTGGAACAACCAGGACTCTTCATAGAGCTGGCCGCCCGGCCAAACTGAGCAATCAGGGGAGAAGGGCCTTGATAAGAGAGGTGACCAAGAACCCGATGGTCACTTTGGTTGAGCTCCAGAGATCATGTGTGGAGATGGGAGATACTCGCAGAAGCACAACCATTCCTGTAACACTCCACCGATCTGGCCTTTACGGCAGAGTGGCCAGATAGAAGCTTCTCCTCAGTGCAAGACACGCAAAAAAGCACCTAAAGGACTCTCAGACTGTGTGAAACAAAGATTGAACTGTTTGTTATGCACCAATTTTTGTATTTTATTTTTTCTGGTTGAAAAATAAAGTGCATCTGGGATTGTATTTATTTTGGACCATTGTAGCCTCTATGTCTGTGCCCATCATAGTAAGGCAAAAATTATCTTTTTTTTTTCTTTTCTTTTTTTTAAACATTCTATAAATTTGATTTTAAAAACTATCGGCCGATTAAAAGTTACCGGCCTTTCCCGCCACCTTAGTTATCGGTATCAAAATCAGTGGCTAAATCCACTATCGGTCAACCTCAAGCAGAAGGTGAAGCCTAATAAAAAAATTATTTACCAAGTTGAGTGTAGAAGAACCTAACTAGCCTGCACAAAGCCAAAACCCGAAGCCCTATTGGACACCCTTGGGATGAATTGGAACAGTTGACTATGCTTCCTTGAATACACCTGTTAGTAATACATGTAAAGCTGAAATGGCAAAACTTGTTAATTAAACATGCATGTTCATATAACTTTTGACAATATTGTGTACCTTGACATGAAAACTGGTTTTGTTCAGCTTAAGAAAATGTGCAGATCATTATAGTAAAATGTCATGATGAAATTCAGAAAATTTTCCAATATCACGTTATTTGGTCATTTTTGGGAATTATACAGAGTAAATGTATACTTTCAATAGTACTCAGCCCAGTGTTTGAAATTAAACGTTTTAAAAAGCAGATTTACCGTATGTTTTCAGTTATCCACTTTTATCCATTGTTCTCCTGCTTTGATATCGTATGCACACAATATGTCCTTTAAGGTCACAGAGAAATAAATGAAGGCAGATGTTTGTTTTATTATTTTCCCAGTCCATTCTTTGTTCCTCTCCGCTGTTTGGCAATACTGAAGGAGAAGTTTCTCCTGCTGAAGTGACGATGTCTGATGTACAAATAGTTAAATACAGGAGGACCAGGTTATGCCAAATAGACACATACAATGGCCGCCTCTGTTTACACCAAACAATATGATGGGGAAATGCTCCATTACCTCCCCTACTGGCTGGAAAACTACAAGAGTGAAGGAGAAAGTGTGTACTGTTGTGTGTTTGTGTGTGTGTGATAGACGGATGGAAAGATCTTTGAAGTGTTTCTTGTTCAAACCAGAGAAATGCACTTATTTGAATCAATTCTGACTTCGGATCACATTTCTGACCTATGGCAGACGCAGAGAGTGTTCTGAAAAAAGTAATTTCTTGCAATTCCATTCCAGTGATGATTATGTTTTCCCATTTATGTTACCATAAAATAAAGTACCATGGTATTCTTTGAGGTACCTTGGTGTACAATGTGAATACCATGGTGGTATGTATTTATAAATATTGTATTACTTTGTACCACATATCAGTGGAATGGAATAGATATACTGTATATCAAAGTATAATGTTAATACATTCTGATATCAACTGTGTAGTTTTTCAATGTAGTTTGATGAGTCGGCAGCCAGCAGCATAAAACATCTAAACATTCTAGTTTTCCAAGAAGTGCTTTTGCATGTACACGGTAAGCAAAAGTGCCCTGAGGCACATTGCTGTCTTGTCATCACTGTATATTTCTGCTCTCATCTGCAGATTAGATTGATTATTACACACACAAACACATATTAAGAGACCTGAAATATGCTCCAGTCATATGTCTTCAACTTTCTGCTTATGTGCAAAATAATCAAATAAACTCAAGACATTTGTGTCAATGTGAATATTAAATGTAAGACTCTCTCTCAGAGCTCTGGAGATGTGAGCACCTCATTGAAGCGAGAACATTCTGGAGTGGAGGGTGAGGAAGGTGCAAATAAAGAGGAAGAACTGAGTCCAGAGGAAATACGAGTGCTGGAGAGGAAGATGAAGAAGATTCGGAAAAAGGAGGAGAAGAAGAAACTGAGAGAAGAAGGCAAAAGCACAAAAAAGGAGAAGGTCAAGACAAATATTGCAGAGAAGCAGGCGCTGGAATACCTCACATGGTAGGACACAAACGGTTATCTTCATATGTATCCTAATTCTACCAGACATTGATAGACATTGATATGTTGGCTTGATGACTCTTAATTTCCAAACTTTGTTTAGGGTTTTTCCAAAATCCCTTAACCAATACCAAAATTATCAGTTGTAACTCCTCTTACAGCTTTCAAGCTACACCCACGAAACTTGCCACAGACCTTCAGACTGTTCTGGCTCACATTGCTAAATCTTTCCTAACTGATCGGAATAGTGGTTTTCGCACAGCGGACGATCAAAAATCCAAAAAATCCCAAAGACTTGAATTGACAGAATGTTCAAACGGGCCAATAGAATGCTCGTCAAAAAATTCAAATGAAAACAAACACACACAAGGTCGGGACATATCATGGCTTTAGGTTACAATAAAAAAAATCTATCCATCTATCTTTCTGAAGGTGTTATCTGAAGGTCTACTTGACTATCTTTCTTTAAACTTTCATACAAAGGCTTTATCAAGCCAACATTAATGTTTGTCTTGACAGACTTTACCTATCTAGTTTTTACTGGTATCTTTTATGTTATATTCAGCTGGTCTGAGAGAAAAGAGGAGTGGAAGTTTCAGAAAACCAGGCAGACGTGGTTACTGCAGCACATGTATGACGATATGAAGGTACAG
This sequence comes from Myxocyprinus asiaticus, assembly GCF_019703515.2. Taxonomy (NCBI): domain Eukaryota; kingdom Metazoa; phylum Chordata; class Actinopteri; order Cypriniformes; family Catostomidae; genus Myxocyprinus; species Myxocyprinus asiaticus. The sequence goes on from NC_059387.1 coordinate 32,814,906, forward strand.
AGAACGCTGTTATACCATTAATATCATCCGTTATTGATCACTTTGGGGCTTTAAAGATTGATGTTTTACTTCCCCCATTTATTTTCTTTTTTCCATGTAGAAGACATTTCTGAGATGCTCTTTTCCATACAAGGAAAATGGATGGTGATTTTTACTGTCAGATAAGTCCAAATAACTCAATCCATACAAGAGCTTTGTGTGAGGAACGTTCATGGTGATGTTTTTTTCCTTTTTGTAGCTTGGCAGTATAAATCACCGTTCACTTTTCTTGTATGGAAATTAGAAGCTTTTGCATTCTGCCTAACATCTCCATTTATGCATGACAGAAGAAGGAATTAGAACTATTTTATCCTGATGCCAGGATGTTATAAAATGCATTTTATTCCCTCTGCATTTGCTCTCTTTCTCAGGTGCCTGATGCTCACTTCGAGTTGCTGTTGTCCTATCTTGAGGGTCTTCGTGGAGCTGCACGAGCGACCACACTGCAGAAAGCTGAAGCGTTGGTGCGCTGGGAAGGACAAGGAGAAGAGAAAAATACAGCAGATACTGACAAGAGAAAGGAGAGAGCCAAACAGATTATTCAGATGCTGTAGAGGACCAAACAAAACATCAAAATGAATTTTTTTCTGTGTTACTGTGAATGTCATTTTCCACTCATTCAAGTGAGCTGCCATTATGTCTTTACCTGTAAATGTGTTAAAATAACAGCATTTCCTAAAATAAACAGAATTTCTGACCCTAACTTAATGTATATGTTGTTTAATGTATCTATGTGTTTATTGTATGTAAATACAGACTTATCTATATATCTATCTATCTATCTAAGCATTATCACATGAGCAAGAGTGTGATATGGCCCTACATCAGCTGTGATTCGGCCACAGGCCGAGTGCCGTAGGTAATCACAGCAGTGCTGATTTAGGGCCATATCGCACGATTGCGTGTGTGATATTGCTTATATACAACAGTTCAATGAACAAGTACATTTAAAAAAATTAGGAAAAACTGAGTACGGTCACAAAAAAACGCATTTGTGCATTGAACTACTTTCTTACACGACGGATCAGAATCTGCTGTTGCTGGTTCAAACCAAATGATGCGTCCAAGCCTTTCAAAAACATCACTTCAGAACTACCAATATCACAGCTTGAGCTGTTTCTAACATGTTATTGGAGAAACAAGGATGTGAGTGAGAGAGAGAGAGAGGTGGAGCGTGTGCGATCAGCTGTTGATGCTGTAGTGTGTTAGTCAGCTTTCTGAAGATAATGTCATTTTGGTGAAATGCATCCTATTTTCTCAGTGGCTGAATAGCGGTCCAAGCGGGGGTATTTTCTCCTCCGCCATTTTGTGGCAAGTCCGGTAAGAGGTAAGCACCTTGAGTTTGTGTAATTAATCAGTCTGTTGTGTATGTCAGCTCTGATGAGCCTTAATGCTTAAGTTGTTAGTTTAAAGCCGTTTAAAGCTATTTCCTAGCTTTAGTAGTGTAGTAGTAATACGAGCGATCACGGAGTGCTGTTGAATATAAATACTAAGTGAGGCTGACTCACATCATGTCACCAACTGGCTCATATTATACACAAAAATGGTGTTTTGCCTCCACCTGCTGGCTAAAATATGGAATAACACAAAGTTAAATGTAAAGAGACATATCTCTAAACACATCTACACTACTCTAAGACTTTAGTTTAGAACAGCATGAACACAGGCGGAGTGATACACAGTGAAGCCTCCGAGTGCTGATGGTGTGAGACCATCAGTACTCATGGAACGTCTCTCGTCCAATCAGATTCGAGGACCGGAACTAACGTGTGTGTGTGTATAAAATATATATATATATGCAGTATATATCATATATCTTGGGTCATTCTGACTTTGTATTTCACAATTCTGACCTTATTTCTTGCAGTAGCAAATTTATAATTCCAAAAAATAGTTCCTCGCACTTGCGTGATGTGAACTCATAACTGAGAGATTTAAAGTTGCAGATGAGTGATGGAAACTCACAATTGCGAAAAATAAAGTTGCTTGCTTAATATCCCATAACTGCGACTTTGAATCTCACAATTGGAACTTATTTCTTGTAATAGACTGCAAAAATAATGGAAGCCGAATTCTGCCATGAAAAAAAAGGTAATTCTTACTTTATATCTCACAATCGCGACTTAATCCTGCCAATTGTGACTATTTCTCTCAACTGTGAGTTTGTATCCCGCAAGTATGACTTTATGTCATATAATTAAAACTTTAAGTTTTTAAAACTAAAAGAATTACCTCTCTATATTTTTTATTTACTGGTGGGATCCTGCTTCCATACAGGCCTGACCTCTGTACCAGAACATGTAATATTTCACTAACGATAAAACAAGCTAAAAAAGTGTCATGGTACTATCATGATTCTTTGAACATGTATCATGGCACATGGCAAATGAAAGTCATTGAAGAACAATGGTATATACATTAAAGTAACATTGCATTACATTCTGATTCCATGACTGTATGCGCCACAGTACTATACAAACATATTTACGGAGTATTATATAAACTGTTTTAATCATAAATATAACCGTAAAAATAACAAATTACATAAGTAATACTAAAATGAAACATTAGCACTGCTAATGCTAATGCTAATGCTAATTTAACAGGACTACATTTCCCATTGTTCCATCTCGCAGGTACAGAGGTCCAGCTTGCAAAATGAAAACAACTCTTGCATAAACTTTATTTATTACACAAGTGCAGATAACAAGAGGCGTCGGATACATAGTCTGGGTAAAGTAACTTTAAACCTTATTTTAAGCTATGCTAGAACTTATTTCATACAGTAACATGATTGTTAAAGAAAGCAATAGGTAAAGTTAGAGGTTGCAGTCACCATTAGATTTTCATTAGACATGGTTACGAACAGTGTTGTGTGTAATGCATTACTAAGTAATTAATTACTGTAATTAAATTACTTTTTCATTGGAAAAAAACTAAAGTAAGGGATTACTCTTGATTTTTCAATAATTTAATTAGTTACTTCTGATGTAATTGTGTTAAATACTGAATAGACTATAGAACAATTATATTTAAAACAATAGTGAATTTAAAATCGAAATTTAACGTCTAATGTTAAAATTTATGTTTTCTAATTTAACGCCGCCCCCTTAAATTCTTTGGCCAGGTCATGAATAATTTATTTGGTTTGATATGATTTATTTGCAATAATTAAAAGAACAGTTTCAAGTTTATCCTTGTATTTTTCATCTGATTGAGGTTAAGTGTTTTTGAAAGTAATTAGTAATAAGTAATGCAATTACTTTTCAGACAGAGTCATTATTACATTGTAGAATATGCAATTAGTAGTTTGTAATTAATTACTTTTTTAGAGTAACTTACCCAATACTGGTTATGAAACTTTGTTGAAAATTGCCAATGCAATGTAGAATGGAAAAGGTGAGTTTTCATACATTAAGCGATCTTTTTGGTGTTTTTCATGTGGGGTGTTTAGAAAGAACATGGCAGAGAAGCCTCAGCTGGTCAATAATTCACCAGAGGACATTCAGACTGATGACTGTATGAGCACCTACACACACATTTACAGTCCTGATCTGCTCATGTAAGCAGAATAAACACCTTTATATGTTTACTTATCAAATTGTTTATTTTTGCATTGTAGAATGACTGTCCCTGCATGGATAAAATAACATTCTGAAACATGTTAACAAGAAACTTTATTCAGACTTTTTGTGACTGTGTTTGTGTTTGCAGTGACCAGGTGGCATTTATAACAGGTGGAGGGTCAGGGATTGGTTTTCGAATAGCAGAAGTTTTCATGAGGTGGGTTGTAAACACAAAGAGAGATCATGTAATCGCAGATTTTTAGCAGAGCTAAAGGCTGAAGCTCTATAATTGCCTGCGTACTTTACCTTCACCTAATTATGTTCTCTGATGTTAGTACATTTTACAAGCTTTTTTACTCCTTGCTTTCTCATTTTTATCTAATTTTGGAATTCTTTTAGGCATGGTTGTGACACTGTTATTGCCAGTAGAAACCTTGAGAAACTTACAGAGGTACTTTCTCACAAATCTGTCTGAAAACTCATTAATGTTGCTCCTTGCATTACAAGTAATCTCTGTGTATGTGTGTGTTTCAGGCAGCAAAGAAGCTGACCGGCGCTACAGGCAGGCGGTGTTTGCCAACAGTGATGGATGTACGTCTGCCTGAGACAATTTCTTCTGCCGTGGAAAAGACGCTGAAGGAGTTTGGACGCATTGACATACTTATTAACAGTACGGCTTGAGCTAGGGGTCACCACAAGTGTCACAAAAAGTCAAACACAGTGTACAACATATATACATCCTGTCACAAATGTTCATTTTAAAGAAAGATATCAAGGACAGCCTAACTTGATTACATATTCTGCAAGTACATGTACTTTTGTACATACTTGGGTAGCCCACCTGCACTCTTACATCAGGTCTTCCCTTCTAAATAAATAAAGAAAACCTATTGTTTCATTATTTGCATTCGAAGGACATAGGCAAAACCTAAATTAATCATACATAGAATAGTGATCACTGTACTGTCAAAGAATAGGTGTGTAGTATACCATCACAAACAACCACAACAGAAAACCAGAATATACCTTATAGGGATGGTTCACACAAAAATGAATACTGTCCTCATTCACTCACACTCATGTTGTTCCAAACCTGTATGAATTTCTTTCTTCCATTGTGTTGTTTTTTTATTACTTAGATGCAGCAGGTAATTTTCTGTGTCCTGCTACATCATTGTCATTTAACGCCTTCAAGACCGTAATGGAGATTGACACCATGGGAACTTTCAACACCAGTAAAGTGATGTATGACAAATGGTTCAAGGTAAATATGATTCTTCAGGCTGTGTGGATGAGATTAGTTATAACTGAAATACCTTTTCCTGGCTCTGTATGCATTGGGTTAAAGGAATAGTCAATTGACCTTTCACTAAGCTCCGCCCCCCTTAGTTACGGTTGCTCGCTCTGACAAGCTCTGCAGAACTCCCCATTGGAATGAATGGGAGATTGTAGAGTGTAAGTGAACAGAGCTGTTTACAACATCTCATAACACACTAATTTTGATGCTGTGAACTGTTTATATAGATAAGATTTAGATTATTTTTTTATTTTTTTAAAAAGAAAGAAAAACACTGCAGGCATCCTCTCTGTGTAACTCGTGTCACTATTACAAATGACCAGGCTACAATGTGTTTTACATTTTTTTTTATTTTTTTTTTATCCTGCTTAAAAGTACTCATACACACAACTCCTATAGGCTGTCATTGTAAAATAGCAAACGCGTGTCAGAGTAATGGCGGCAGGGCAACAGTTGCTAAGACAGGATTGGTCAGAAGCGCTTTTAAGGTGGGGCTTAGCGAAGGGTCAATTAGTTCAATTAGGAATAGTTCAATATCTCAGCTGTGTAGGTCCATACAATGCAAGTGAATGGTGGACAGAAATTTGAAGCTCCAAAAAGCACATAAAGACAGCATAAAAGTAATCAGTAAGACTCCAGTGGTTTAATCCATTTCTTCAGAAGCGATATGATGGTGTGGGTGAGAAACAGATCAATATTTAAGTCCTTTTTTTACTATAAATCTCCACTTTCACATTTTTCTTCTGTTTTTGGCGATTCACATTATTTGTGCATATCGCCATCTAGTGGGCAGGGAGCAGAATTTAAAGTAAAAAGGACTTAAATATTGATTCGTTCTCACATGGTAAATAAGACCATTAATGAAGCTTTTCCTCACATGTGAAGATCTATTGATTGATCAGTGGTTTATTGTGCTACTTTATAGTTTGTGACTGTGTTTCTCTTGTAGGATCATGGTGGCTCCATTGTAAACATTTCTGCCACACTGGGGTTCAGAGGTCAGGCTCTCCAGGTGCATGCAGGCTCAGCAAAAGCTGCAAATGGTTAGTTTCTGTATGAGTGCTTTTTAAAGGCATATGATTATTTATATACATATTACAATGTTATATAATGTGGATCAAGTGAGGACCAAGTAGTTCTGTTAGAGGATGTGAGACATTCTATGATCTGATGAGCCATTAATTGTCCAGAGGGGGTGAATACTTCTAAAACTTAGTGCATATAATGATAATAATGACTATTTATCAGATGTATGTATATATGTATGTGTTTATAGATGCCATGACCAGACATTTGGCAGTAGAGTGGGGTCCCAGTGGTGTGAGGGTGAATACAGTGGCTCCAGGGCCCATCTCTGGCACAGAGGGATACAGTAGACTGGGTAAGACCAAATGTGTTACATGACAAGCAGCCTAATTTCAGTGTCACATCTCTTACTATTACTTTTTTTTTTAATCTCCCACTTCCTGTCAGGTGGTACCCATGCTGAGACAGCAGGGGCATTTCGCAGCATCCCTTTGCAAAGGGCCGGCAATAAGACAGAGATGGCACATTCGGTTCTGTTCCTGGCCAGCCGTGCTGCTTCATACGTCACTGGCTCTTTACTGGTTGCTGATGGAGGGGCGTGGCTCACCTCGGCAAATGACGTGGAACGGCTGCTGTGTATACTCTCATCTCGCTCTGCAAAACTTTGAAAAGATGTGCGTGCATTAGAAGACAGGTGCCTGCTAGTTATAGGGGACAAAAATATTCGATAATTATAATTTTACATAATTATGAGTGGGCCTGGGTAGCTCAGCGAGTATTGACGCTGACTACCACCCCTGGAGTCGCGAGTTCGAATCCAGGGTGTGCTGAGTGACTCCAGCCAGGTCTCCTAAGCAACCAAATTGGCGCGGTTGCTAGGGAGGGTAGAGTCACATGGGGTAACCTCCTCGTGGTCGCGATTAGTGGTTCTCGCTCTCAGTGGGGCACATGGTAAGTTGTGCGTGGATTGCGGCGAGTAGCATGAGCCTCCACATGCTGTGAGTCTCCACGGTGTCGTGCACAATGAGCCACTTGATAAGATGCGCGGACTGACTGTCTCAGAAGCGGAGGCAACTGAGACTTGTCCTCCACCACCCGGACTGAGGTGAGTAACCGCACCACCATGAGGACCTACTAAGTAGTGGGAATTGGGCATTCCAAATTAGGAGAAAAAGGGGGATAAAAAAAAAAAAAAAAAAAAAATTTACATAATTATAAAGATTATAATGGTCACACACTCTGAGAAATCAATGTTTTCCAAAATCAAAAACACAATATATGGTATTCATGAGGTGTGCAAGGCAACAGTAGCTGGGCTTCCAACCATAATATCTTACAGATCCCCACAGCAAAGACATGGAGGAACGCACACACATAGCTACTACAACAGTGTGACGTGCTGTCGCTCCCAGACATGAGACCAAGTTCTTTCGAGTATTTTGTCTGCGTGCTCTAAACCATGAGTGTTTTTGTAATAAAAGAGTCACAGTTGCTACAATTTCTCCGGAAGTGACGATTTTGTTCTTTTGAACAATGGGATGGAAATGCGGCTTTATTCACACATCGCTTTTTTGCAATTGGATGGAAACATAGCTATTGTGAACACCTCGTCTTTAAAGCAAAAAAATAAAAAATAAAAATGTTTTGTTTGATTGACCTCAATTATCTGATGAAGTCTTATGAGATGTCATTGTAATTTTCTGTCTCAATGTTTTTCTAGGCATTTGGTCTGCAGAAAAAAGAAAAGAAAAATAGCTTGAATAGAATGGATGAAATAAACCACAGTGGACCAGCTGACAACACCTTCATGTCTGTGCATATATTGAGTTAAGATATTGACAACTACATAATGTTTAATATTAGATACATGAACTGTGCCTTCACATTGTATAGCCATTCCCAGATGTTTCAACCATGTTTCATGTAAAGTATCAGTAATTACAGATCAAAATGTTGATTTACTTGAAGCGTCCATTTCCAGTGTAACTACTTTTTGTGGTGTAATTGTCTGCAACATTACATGCATCATTTTTTAACCAAAACCTGCCTCGTATTCTAATATGCATAAACAGTTTTCGTAAAAAATATTTTAGAATGCTTTTACTACAATTTTAGGCAATGTTGTTAGCTATTAATCATATTCAGTCGCATGGGAAGTCGCCAAAGGCTCGCTGAAATATTGCTTAAAGTACCTAAATCATGTGATGACCTCATTTATTATGTAATACATCAAATTTACATATGTAAATGAATTGCTGTAAAGAGCTACGGCAGTTCTTTAAAGGTGCAGGACCATATGTTTTTTTATTTATTAATGAACTAATGATTTAACAATTAGTATTTAACTACTAATCATTTAGCCATCACCAATTGAACTTGTCAGAAATTCAGACTATTTATTTTGTTTTGTAATTAAACTGCATTAATGAACAATGACAAAGTCCAAATTTATCCTAGCAATAGTAACCAGAGGTAGGCAGCGGTGTAGTGTTGGGGATGTTTTTTTTATTATTTATTTTTAAACATGGATCTATATGCCTTATTATGCCTCACATGGAACTGTTTTGGAGATTATATATATATATATATTTTAAAACATATCTGTTGTGTGATGCTGCTGAACTATCAGTGTGTATTACTTGTGCCAGTGTTACTGTGTCACAATGAGTTTTTGACAGTGACACCTCATCTGTTCATATCACTCAACTCTACACTTTATTATAGATCAGGGGTTCATATCCATTCTATTCTCTCTTTCTCTGGGGGGGCGTTTGAGTCACTTTTCAAATGTTGCTAAAAGTTCCAAATAAATAAATAAAAGTTGCCAGGGTAGTCTGAAAAGTTGCTAAAACCAAGGGTGTAGCCAGGAAATTACTTTTGGGTGGTCCTCAACAAAAATGGATGGGCCAGGTTTTTGCCCAAATATTTTATTTTTTATTTTTTTACCAAATTTTCCTTAACAACAGAGAAGCGGCACATTCAAACAGTTCTTTCACACTTTCAGAAATCAGAATTTATGAATTTTTAACTATTTATAAATATATATTTATGTCAAAGAATAATCTCTAATATTCAGGGTGGGCCTGGGTCGAACTTGGGTGGGCCCATGCCCACCCTTGGCTATGCCACTGGATTCAACCACAGTAAGTATATGAAGTAAAAATATCACTCTGGTTAACAAATAAGCACTTTTAATAAGTTGATGATTTTAAAATGTAATTCTTGCAAACTGTCCCGATTATGTTAACCACTTATTCACTACCAGCAGTGATGTTTTTAATCACAAATGATTGCGGCATATCAATTCAGAGAGGCGGGAATGTGCGGGGAATTTAAAAAAGGCTGTTATAAATCTCCATTCCATCAAATGCACAGATAACTGCGGAAAGAATGGATTCTTGACGCCTGTGGTTTAACCCTTGTGCGTCAATAAAAAAAAAAAGTTACTCAGAGGTCCTTAGAGGACAAAATTGTCTGTGTAAAAAAAAACTGCCATAATATTATATATTAATATTATTTTCCACTTTCACTGACTTAGATTTTTAACCAACATCAATCCTGATCATAACTACCAAATATTCATTCATTTTCAGGATTTTAACCCTTTAAATGGCAGTTTGTTTACATAATGCCACTGTTGTTTTTTACACACACACACACACACACACACACACACATTTCTACGCACATACAAAACACACTCTGACATCCATACCAACACACCCACACAATTTTAGCTGCATCATTTTTTCAATTCAGCAAACAGAAAATAGGAAAAAAGCATGTATTTGCTCCATAGGCTAAACATGAGAAAAATGGCGCCATCTGGTGGAAAATATTACAAATTTAAATTTTGAAGCCAGTGTTCCGGAATGAAAGCATAATATCATAGAATTCATGCTTTTATGCTTGAATGGCACTGGGATAAATATTGCCGTTTTAATGGGTTTCAATGGGGACATTTTTGTCCTGAAGGTCCTGAGTGTAACTATTTTGTGTACACAGTGTATTATAGATGTATTATAGGAACTGAGGTTGAAATATCCCTCAAAAATACATACCTTTGGGAAAATGTATGCCGTTGACATTAACACGGCCAAAATGATCGAAAAAATGAAAATGAAAAAGACAGAAATGTCCCGAAGGTCACACAAGGGTTAAAGAGACCGACTGCGTCGCTGGAGTTGCGCATGCGTGTTTCTGACGTCAGTTAGTGTGTGAGTGTGAATGTGAGTGAGACAGCAGTGGTTGTGTATTGCTGCTGATGAGAGAGAGAGACAGATATAACTGAAACATCATCCATCGACTAAAACAACAAGACCGCACGAGCGCACCTTAAATCTCGGATTTCAGATTAGCGGATACAACCGCCGCCGAAGGATTACTATAAAAGGGAACCGCGCTTTATTTGTGGGATTATCGGTGGTCTCGATGTGATTTTATCCCGCTAACAGCTAATAACAAGCGCAGGTGGATGACTCGCGCGACTCGACCTGGATATTCATCTGTGATGTTTTAAAATGATAAACAGACGAATGAAACATCCCTAATTGAACCGAATTAACGGATTAAACACACCAACGGAAGTCACCTGAGTCATACCAAGAGTCGTCTTTTAAACAGAAAGTCAAAAGTGAGGGGGTCTAAAGGGCCAGCTAACCAGCTAGTGGGTTTTAACTCATCTGTCGAGGATTATAATCGGTCATCTAAAGGTTTTATTTCTGTAATCTGATAACTCAAAGACGGCTTATAAAAACATGGTCTGCTGGGAAACATTTCGCATGCAGATATGTTAAGCTTTATTCTCTCAAAAGTGAAAATACTCAACACAGTGCCTCTTAATAAGTTTTAACTGTGCCAGGTAATCTTATAAGAAGGCTTTAATACTTCTGTAGTTATTCCAGGAAAGTGTCAAGTCTGTTAATAGTACATCATTAATGTCACATTGATTTGCCTATGAGGAAGGCACTGTTGTTTAACACTGGTATGATTAGGCCGCAAAGGGAAATTCAAAGCAAAAATTCAAAATAAAATAAAAAAACTCTTGTGTAATATTAACATTGAGATAGCTCTGTATTTTATGTAATTTAATGTGTTCGCATATTTGTTTACAGATTCTAAGATTGTATTTTTAAGGAAGAATTTCTTGTTTACTCTTTAATAGTCAATAGTGACATTTTGTGATGTGGATCAACATGCTCAGTGACGTGAAATATATGGATTTCATGTGACTGTTTGAAAGATCTTTGCATATGGGTAAAAATATCTCATCAGGTAATGTGGAGCCATGCTATGGCAGTGAAACTTTATCCCAATTTCCATAAAAAGTAGCTGTTGATTATTTACAGGCAAAGTGGACTTTTACGCATGGGTATCAACAAGGATAATGCTTTCGGTGCGTATGCTGGAAGAGGTCACCAATTGCTTTTAAATTCTGAACATTACTACCTAGTGGGATCATCATAAAGTACTGGAATATTTACATTTTTCGGAGGAGAGAACGCCACTTCTCAATGGAGCAAGTTCTCTCCAGCCCTCAAGGGTGTTCCGAGTGGGAGGTGAGTGGGAAGGGTGAGTGGGAATCTGACCAGAATCCCCTTGGATTTCTCCTTATGGATAAAGAAAGCAGTTCTGTTTGTGATTCTACAGAGAATATTGACAGACATCAAACGCCTCTGAGCTTTGATCATATTTTTCAGGAGAATGCAATAAACTTAGATGACTTATTTTGGGCCTCTCAGTTTTCCGGACAGACCTATCCATGGCAAAATGGTCTGGAATGTGTCTGTCCTGAATGGGAGACTCAGTCATCTCATCCCCAAGACCTCAAAGGTGATGGTTGTCCTGGAAGTTCAGATGATGTTGCTGGAGATCTCATCAGTTTTCATTCCACATCTACTAGTCCTACATTCTCAAAAAGACCTGTGCAGACTCCAAACAGCCTTTATGACTCACCTGAGCAGGTTTTCATGGAACCCACAGAGGATACTGCCACCATTAACCCTTTAGAAATACATACAAATGGAACCGGCATTGCTGACCTTGGCTTTCAGACTGAGAAAACACTATTACAAGAAATCCACCTTGTGCTTGAAGACGCACTTTTAACAAACTGTGAATTCAGCCATAATTCCCAAGCAGAACGGATATTTCTGAATGAGAACATTCAGAGCCCACTTCCACATGGGACTAATTTGACTCTGGAATCTAAAAGTTTGTTGTCTGTCTCTCCAGTAGAGGTGTCATGTACCAATACACATTCAAATCCCAAGTCTTCAATTACATGTCAGACACCTCCACCTTCATGTAAACACAGCTACCTCTCATCCCCGGCACTGCTTCATGAGTCCACCCCTCTGGTGACATCTGCTGAATCACTTGCTCCGCCATATTATGATGTCAGTGCAATCTTTCCAACGGATGAGGTAGAGATTTTGTTACCCGAGCTGCTTGCTGGAGGTTCGTACAGCTATGAACAAGAGAGTAGTAAGCCCTTGAGTTGTAACAAGACTCTTGACAATGATCCTCAGAGCCAGGAGATAACAGATGCCAACATAGGTACTCATCAAGAATCAAAACCACCATCATCTAGATTAGAGACTGTCTGTGAGAGACCTTTAGAAGAGTCTTACATATCACCTGAACCTTGTGAGGAAATTTTACCTAATTTATCTACAGAGTACACTTCTGACATAATGTTGGAAACAGTAGGTAAAGAGGAAATGGAGGAGGCCATGCACAAGGCTGACAGGAGTCTGTCTGAAGCTAAAACGGAACATAATCCAAACGCCCTTATACGTTTGCAAGGTGAAGATCCTTTAACAGAAAGCCCGCCTGAGAGCAAGGGACCAATGGAGTCCAAATCAGCCTTATCGGTCAGCATGCCTGAACATTATGCTTTTCTTGAGCTCTCACCTGAGTTTAAAACCTTGCCATTGGTCCACTGTCAGGCTACGCCCAAAACTTATGTTGAAGCCTTATCTGAGTTGCCCCATGACAAAAATGGAGACCTTTTTCCTGACATCATGTTTGACATTTTGACAATAGACAGTGACTCTTGCGAAGCTGTACCATCTTCAGACTCTTTATCTGTTGAAACTGACAATGCACAGCCAACAACAGAACAGGACCAACAGTGTGATCCAAACTCACCTGACCTCATATCGGACACACTCAAAAATGAATTTCAGAATAAAATAATACCTCCAGAAAGCAATAACCCAGACGGAGGCCTTGAGGCTAAAGAGATACAGTGTGCAGACAATGCAACTACAACAGATAACATTGAGGAGCCACACACACGTTCACATTTCCAAAATCAGGAGGTAACCAATTTCAAGAGTGAATCAGGCAACTTACAAATAAACATTCAAATTCCACTTTGCACTGATGCTTTAAACTTAGATAGCGGTATACCTGACAACAATCAAGATTCAAATACAAGGAGTGAAGCATGTCAGAACCAAATCACCACTACTCAAAATACAGAGAGCATGCTTGTGGAAAATCTTAGCCAACTGAATGACAGCTTGATTGTGAAATCAAGTGCACTTGTAAAAGATACAACTGAAGAAAATGTAACACCTCGCCATGACAGTCACAATACACCGTTGAATGTAGTGAAGAAACTTCACAGTGTGACTTTACAGGAAGAGGAGAGATCAGATTGCAGAATGTCAAGTCAGAATCAAGTCATTCTTGATTGTGCAAGTAATCCTGATTCTGGAGAGTCTACTCCCTTTACCTGCACAGGTGATCAACTGACCATGACTGATGAACTTGTAGGGTGGGATCAAGGAGAGACCAAAGAGACTCCTAGCCAATTGAGTGAGGCTATGGTAGAGAGAGTCCCGCCTACACATCAGGAGGATATCACACAACAGGTGACGCTATCACAGATAGATCTGCCACAGGAGCAACAAGTGAGCTCAGTGGCCCCCAGCTCTCCTCCCTCACATAGAAATGTCTTGTACTGTGGAACCAGTCTGGATGGGGAGGCCTACCTAACCTTGATGGAGAATAATCCTGATACTTCCAACATTCCCAAACATGCAGAAATGACTCTGGATCTTTGCAAGGCCTCTGATGCTCTGCCGAACAAGTCACTCTATGATCAGAGAGTCCCTGTGGATTTGATAAATGTGCCTATAGTTTCTTCGACAGCCCATAGAGATGAGGAACTGTCAGCTCTCCGAGCAGTATTCCAGGCTTTGGATCAGGACGGAGATGGATTTGTCCATATAGAGGAATTTATAGACTTTGCAAGAGCGTATGGAGCGGAACAGGTTAGTTTGTTTGCAAAAGTGTCTATTTGTTTGAATTTTTTGGTGGCAAAATAATGGATGGGGGAGTGTAAATGCCATAACATTGCTTTATGATTTCAGGACACACTAAGTCTTCCCTTGGGTCACATAGCTCCAAGTGAAACTTGATCATGGTGACACCCAAGAACTACTCTTTTATTATTCAAACCCTCAAACCCTACCACACCTCCCCTGTATCTCTTTCTCTGTGCCTTTCTATAGACAAAGAGAAAGAGTTTTGTCTTAACTATTTCGAAGCTAGTCTGCAACAGTTTTTGCAAACTATAAAAGTACTATTTTCATGTACGTGTCATAATAGTAGTAATATTAGTATGTACCTTTTATGTTTACCTATTAACTTGTAGATTACACAGTGGCTAGTAAATTTAACTGTCCTTAACTTGAAAATCACCTCTATAAGGTAGTAGTTGCGTTTGAGTGAGTAATTTGTGGTCGTCTTATGATTGACACTAAATTGATGGTAGATTAATTACTGATTATTTGTGACAGGACAGGAATGTGGCTCTTTGTGTGCTTGTATATCTTGTGTCTGTGATGCATGTGAGTGGGGTTTATTGTATGTACAGTATGTGTTCTGTATTTGGCAGGTCAGCAGTTAAGGGGATAGTTCACCCAGAAATGAAAATTCTGTCATTTATTAACCCCATGTTGATTCAAACCCATATGAAGGAAATGTTAGGCAGAATGTAAAGTCTTAGACACCATTTACTTTAATAGTATGGGAAAAAAAAGATGCAATAAAGTGATTGGTGACTGAGGCTAACATTCTGCCTAAGGCCAGAAACATACTTTACGCAAGTACACGTACGCAGATGCGAGCGTTTTGCCAGCATGCTTTTGCTTTACTGTGGCAGTACAAATCTCATTTCTCAAAGGGCCGATAGAGTTACCATCAAATGTCTGAGCCATTAAACTCAGTTGCTATAAATATATTGACCTTGCCTTACCTTGCTTGCTTAAACTGTTGCTCTGCCATAACAATAGTTAGCTTTAAAGAGAAATCTCACCGTAGAAGAGGACAGTTCCCACCAAAGTCCCTTTCAAGGCAAGTCAGTCCACTCGGCGGCCATCGTTGGAACGCTCCAGGGCAATGTGTGTGTGTGAAAGTACAGCTCCTATCTACTTGAATGGGGAAAGACCAAAATCTCCAAAACGGTTGGTCAAGATTATATTATCTGTCAAAGAACATATTTCAAATGAGCAGTAAAATATAACTACAATGGTATCATAAATTGTGCTTTTTTAGCTCAGATCACGCTAAAGAGATGCTATTTTTCAGGCTGGTCCAGCTAATGCACATGCGCGTTCTCATGTTGACTGATAGGCAATGTCTGTATCTAAAAGGTGATTGGCTCTTTTACCTTTAAGGCGGGACTTCCTTTTCTACATCCGCCATATTGGGCGTTCCAATTTCTCACATTTGTTTAAATCAGTGTTGGGTGTAATGCATTACTAAGTAATTAATTACTGTAATTAAATTACTTTTTCATTGATTACTCTCAATTTTTCAGTAATTTAATTACAGTTACTTCTGATGTAATTGCGTTAAATACTGAATAGACTATAGAACAATTATATATAAAACAATAGTGAATTTAAAATTGAAATTTAGTGTCTAATGTTAAAATATATGTTTTCTAATTAAACGCCGCCCCCTTAAATTCTTTGCCCAGTTCATTAATAATTTATTTGATTTAATATGATTTATTTGAAATAATTAAAAGAACAGTTTCATGTTAATCCTTGTATTTTTCATCTGATTGAGGTTGATAAGGGTTTAAGAAAGTAATTAGTAATAAGTTGTGCAATTACATTTCAGACAGAGTCATTAGTACAGTAACCTAATTACACTGTAGAAGATGTAATTAGTAGTTAGTAATTAATTACTTTTTTTAGAGTAACTTACCCAACACTGGTTTTAATACAAGTGGTCCATCTTGGGCTAAACAGTCTGTGGTTCATGCTCATGTCCACTATAGCGCTTTTGCATTGTGTTATTAATTGCGGTCTGACACATTTTGGAATACAACTATGCACAAAATCGAACTTGCGTAGTAAGAAGCATCTGCACTCACTCACTTGTATACAGTAGCGGATTTAGGCATGGGCGACATGGGCAGTTGCCCAGGGCGGCATCTTGCGGGGGGGCAGCGGCACGAGGCACCCACACAGACATCCCCCAAAGGTCAAGAACTCTGGGGGCGTGTTGAAGCGGGTTTCACCCAGGGCACCATACAAGCTAGAACTGCTACTGCTTGTATATAGTACAGTATGTTTCGGCCTTAACATCCCCTTGACAACATCTAACACTCACTCATGTAGTGAAGCACTGGATGTGCCATTCTCAAAATCCCACTGTGGTTATTTTGCTGTTAAAATGAGTTTATAGATTTCTATCCCTCTGTTAACTCTTGATCTTACAGACATGTGTCATTGTATGTTTAAGAGAGGGTGGATTTGATGCAGGAAGTCTGGCTCTTTAGTGACTGTTAAAACTGAAAGGTTAAGCTAGCAGATGAGAGAGATAGGGGAGGGTAAACTGACAACTGTATTTTTTTTATTTGTCTTTTTGTCACTTTTATTCATCTTTTCCCAAATGCATGTTACAGTGGGCATATGTCAAATTTTATAGGACTTATTTCTCTCAACATTTGTCCATCTGTCTCTGTATTTTTGTGAAATAGATTATCTAAAGACCTTGTGATACTGGTTCAAACAGTAACCATGTTCTTATGTGAAAAGCATCAAATTTGCAGCACTAAGCAAGTTTGTCTGTGTTTTTATAAGGTAGTTTATAGTTTAGGGATGAAATTGACACCCATACACAGTCCCAGCCTCGAGGGTCACTCATTTGTCTGCGTTAATGTTGTGACTGGATGAAAATCCCTACAGGAGATTTTGAGCTTTCTTCTCATCATGTGATATGTGTTTACAGAATAATAGCTTGCTCAGCTGGTTGACTTATGGAAGTTGACTTAAGGATGGGAGAAATGCACTGAAAGGGTGGAGAAAGAACAACTGTTGTTGAGGTTGAGCCAGGTGGCGAGAAAGGGACAGGCCATATTAAACACAAAAGCTTTTTGAATTGATGGTAAAATATACTCGTACAGAATGTTTTCAGTACACACTGGAGAGAGATTGCATGTGTGTTTGTGTCTGCATGTGCCATTCAGTACAATGCTCATTTCCATGCTGTATCATATGTATTATCTGCAATGCATGACTTTGGATGCAAATTCTTACCCGGAAGTAGCTTTTCTCAGGAAGTGTAGGGGGAACATCAGGTAACGGAGCATAAATGTTCATATGTCTGACTGTGTGTGTATCTTATAGAAACAGATGCTACGAGACATTTAGGAATATAAATGGAGAATGACTAATTAAATAGGCTTAATCATAATATGTATTTATGCATTATTATTTTTATGCATTATTTACTCACCTTCATTGTAGTTCCAAGCCTGTATGACTTTCACAAAAGGAGATGAGAGGCAGAATGAACAACATGAGGGTGAGTAAATGATCACATCATTTTCCTTTTTGGGTGAACTATTCCTTTAAATAATCTTCAAAAGAAGAATTAGTAGAATTCCCTTGTGAAGTCTTCAAAAGTTTACAATTGGATCAGCGTTAAAATATTCTATGGTGGGGTTGTTAATGACTATTTTCTGCTTAATTGTCAGACATCAATAAGATGACTCAGTGTTTTTTTGCAGCATGAAATCAAAGTGACGCCACACATGTGATTTATCAGTTTCACACCTGAAATGAGATGCTTCTATTCAGGGGCAAAAACAACTCTTCGCCTCAGATTGTAAAAGTACATATAGACATTATATCCAGGGCTCGACATTAACGCTTGTCCGCTTGTCTGGGACAAGTGGATTTTTGAAGGGGCAAGTGAAAGAGAATTTTACTTGCCCGACCGGACAAGCAGACTGATTAATACGTCAATAAGGAAAAATAACCAGTTATATTTGTGATAGCCTTGGCCTGTGTCACTTATTAGAAAGTTCATATTCTTATTCTGCTGTTGAAAGTAATCCAGAGCATGTCATTTTATAATTCCCAAGCGATCTAGTAACAGCTGCGCCCCGTTTGATTGACAGGTGGCATATGTGTGTGTGCTGAACATGGGCGTGTTACGAAAATGCTCGCGGCAAAATACATTTCAAATTCCGCCAAAATGCCCGTCTTGGTGAGGTATTCATGTAAACAGAGAGTGATGTCTAAAGTGAACGTAAACAGCAGAGAAAAAGCGGATTTGTATTAAAATGTCTGACTTGTAAGTATAAATGTAAGCTAACAGACCTGCTGCTGTCTAGTGTGCCATTATAATAATCAAACAACCATAACAAGAAAACGAGAAAACACTCACTGCTCTTGACTGGGTAACTTTAGTAGCTTTAAAAAGTATTAATGTATTATAATCATATAGTGAAGAGCAGTAGTAGTTTTATGTTGCATTTCATTCTGAATATTTACATGAATACTTGAACATTTTTATTTTTTTGTTCTATTATTTTTAATCTATTTCTATTTATTGCTTTTTTTTTTATTGTTATTTTACTACTGACTGTTTACTAGTCTTGAATAATTAAGAACTTGAAACCATTCTTCCATAATTCACATATTAGTTAGTGTTATTATTTGTTGTGGTTTTGAAGCTGGTATTGAGAATCGTCAAATTTCACTACCGACTACTGATAATGTATTGCCTTTACTGTACATGGTGGATCTTGCTGCAATAATGATGAAAAAGTAGATCTCATTCCATGGAAGTGTGAGCACCCCTGCTGTAATTGATGGCGATGGAGGCTTTTCTTTATTTGACTACCATATGTAACATAAAATAATTGACAATAATGACAATAGCCTCCTCCCCTACCCAGTGGAGTTTACATTTCTGTCGCAGAGAATATAGTTGATTGCGTAGGTACACTATTAGGTTGGGCATCGGTCATCATTTTAGAAAATTATGCAACATAAACTTTGACTTGTTACTTGAGCATATAACTTAAATGTCCTTTTTTCTCTCCGGACAAGTAACTTTTTTTACTCGGACAAGTGAATGACCAATTTACTTGTCCGGAGGACAAGCACATGACAATGCTTAATGTCGAGACCTGTATCCTATGAAAGGATTTTGAAATGTTTTAAGCGAAGGAACAAGGTTGTGACATAAAATGACAAAGAAGTATTTAAGATTTTGCACTATTTCCAGGTCACTAATCAAGACCTTTTAGAGACGGTCCCATTTTCTTTGCTTCCATTTGGAACATTCTCAAATCCAGTGGTGATTTTTTTCAGGGCCAGCAAAGCTTTCTCTGGTGGCCTAACATGCCAAATAAATAAATATTTTTCATCCTTTAATTCTCAATCACCTTTTTGCCTATGTATTTTTAACTGCTTTCCACTCTTAATTAATCTACAAACAAATAGAGAAAAACAAAGTTTATCCAATCAGAATTTATTCCTTGATGCTTACAAGCAAAGTGTGACAGCTGTTTCACAAATCGCATGCCTGAAGCAGCGTGTGAGTCTGAGCTCCACCCCGTCAGTCCTTCAGAATTTCCACAGAATCCCTCAACAGTGCAAATGAATGAGCAACTAAAGTCAGATTGTCAGATTCATCAGCCAATCAGATTGATTTATTTGTTCTTGATGGGTGTGATCTTTAGGATATGTCCCGGTCGAGGCCTTCTAGCTGGCCTTGAGTGACACAATCATGCTTTAAGTGAAGTACGTAATTTGAAAGCGAATTGCGAGAGATTGCCATCACTGCAGCTATTGCCATTGAGAAAGAGATCCTTATGGATTTAAAAACACGAGATGTTCTGCATGACCGTGTGATTGCTTAATTTATTAAACAGGAAATGAAGGACTGATTTTCAGTTCAAGTAAATTGCTAAGTGCTTTTTGCATTGTTATAGCAACATCAGGAGTTTTCTAAGTGTAAATTAGGCTGCTTGAGCATTCAGTGTCGGAGCAAGTTTTGAAAAGTAGTGCTGCATTCCATTCAACTCGGAAAGTCGGATTTTACAACTTCCTACTGGGAAAAGTGCAATGGAATGCATCTTGAAGTCAGAATTTCAACTTGTAGGCTCGTGCAGAAATTCTCAACTGCGATTTCGCCGAGATGCAGGGGCATGATGTCACACAAACATGTCCACACTCAGGGAGATATACAAAGTGAGTGATAAACATTCACTTTATTAAGTAATATCTATAAAAGAGTTCGTTTCCACATTACATGATATTAAAGCTTGTTTAACAAACATTTGCAGAAACAGGTGTATAAAACATTATAATCTCTTTTGATAATCGTACCCCTGAAGCACAAATGCTAGCGCTGCAGCACTGTTTATCAGTTGGGTTGCTAAGAGACATCTCTAATGAGAGTCAAACCCCTGCTAAGCTAACGGGAGCACTGCAGTTTTGTTTCCTTAAACGTCATCTTCCGAATATCGGGGAATGGAATGCATTTATGGTCGGAGATATCAAGTAGGAATATCCCACATCCAACTTGAATGGAACGCAGCATAACCGTGTACCCTGATGAATCGAAATTTATTACAAGCAGCAACATTTAAATCGCAAATATTATTAGATCGATTTTTCCAGGTATTATAGACCTCCTTGGTAGATTCTATATGAAAAATTATGATTTTTGACGTTCATTTCACAAAACATTCATGCTGCAGTTAAAATTAGGCTTGCTTGAGCATTGTGTCATTTCAAGTTCTTGCTTTCATGCGGGGATTTGTTTTTAAAATGTCAATTGGTATTACTAGTTAGCTGCGACATAATGTATGATGCCCAAAGGCATAGGGTGTCTTATTCATTGTGAAACTGTTTTCTTAATGGCATGAATCACACTGAAGGCCTAGACTTAAAACTTACGGCCTGCAACTGCTCAAATCATACTGGAAAACATGATCGTCAAAAAGGGGAGATACCAAATACAAAAAAAAAAAAAAAAAAAAAAAATCATGTTAATATTTCACTGTAACTTCTCACTTGAAGTGTTATACCGATAATATAATTGCCAATAAAAAACTGTAATAACTTTTGTACAGGACTGTATAATATATGATTGGTGGTAGTATCATATATGAGGATAAAGCTAGACAAGCACAAAACATTTCAAATAAACAGTTAAAGGGATAGTTCACCCAAAAATGAAAATGTTGTCATCATTTACTCACCCTCATGCCATCCCATATGTGTATGACTTTCTTTCTTCTGCAGAACACAAATGAAGATTTTTATAAGAATATCTCCGCACTGATGGTCCATACAATGCAAGTGAATGGTGGCCAGAAATTTGAAGCTCCAAAAAGCCCATAAAGGAAGCATAAAAGTAATCCATACGACTTCAGTGGTTAAATCCATGTCTTCTGAAACGATATGATAGGTGTGGGTGATAAACAGATCAATATTTAAGTCCTTTTTTACTATAAATCATCCTCCCTGCCCAGTCGGTGGTGATATGCACAAAGAATATGAGTAGCCAAAAACAAAAGAAGGTGAAAGTGGAGATTCATAATAAAAAAAAGGACTTAAATATTGATCTGTTTCTCACCCACACCTATCATATCGCTTCTGAAGACATGGATTAAACCACTAGAGTCATATGGGTTACTTTTATGCTGCATTTATGTGCTTTATGGAGCTTCAAAGTTCTGGCCACCATTCACTTGCATTTTATGGACCTACAGAACTGAGATATTCTTCTAAAAATCTTCATTTGTGTTCTGCAGAAGAAAGAGTCATACATTTCTGGGATGGCATAAAGGTGAGTAAATGATGATATAATTCTCATTTTTGGGTGAACTGTTGAACTGTTGTTTAGGCAACAGTTTAATGTTTTGATCTCTCAATCTGGTGCTTTCAGAATTTGTGTTGTGTTTTCTCTTCACTTGTTGAGAACTCTAGTTCTAGAACTCACGACTGTCGTCCTGGATATCAGATCTGCTGTTGCCTGGATACTGCTTGTGTGTGTTACTGATTGTGTCTGCTCACTGGAGTGCAGCTTTACTGTGTGTGGGTGTGTGTGAGAATGTGTGTGTTTTTTTGTATATCAGGGATGGACATACTTTTGCTTATGTTTTGTTAATCCCTTTGTTCCCAAATGGGTTCTTAGGAATGTGTTGTCCCTAAAAAGAAAGTTATGGACAGATTAAAACTTAATTTGCTCTGACAAGGTCCTTGTCACTCAAGCTGTCTCTGATTGACTTACTGGCATTTATTGATTATTCATGATCTGTGAATATATCATATATAAATATAATTTATTTTATATTATGGTTATATGAATAAAATGACTGGTAAGATTTAGAAATGAATTTTTTATCCTCCTCTTCCCTCTTTAATATAAAATTTCCCTCCTTTGTGTTTGTGGGAGGGTCAGTCTGTATGTTTGTGTGTTGTGTTTGTAGGTAATGCAAGGGAATACCTCTGTGTTTGTTTGTTAAGTGGGGTGTGTTTGTGGTTTCAGGTAAAGGATCTGACGCGTTTCTTGGATCCCAGCGGTCTGGGTGTGATCAGTTTTGAGGATTTCCACAGAGGCATCAGTGCAATTAGCAGTGAAGGTGCAGAACCACACACACACACATCATGTTTCATATCATGGTGGGACTTTCATGAACTTAAATTGGTTTTAATTGAAGCTTAATTATATTAGATGAACCCATGCCTTAAAATACAACCTTTGCCATTTTTAGATTGTTTATGGTGCAGAAAAATACACAATGCAAAATTAGTCAGAGCATCTGTGAATTACTCAGAATGAATCACAACTATTTGCTCAGTTAAGTTGGAGATTTTGTTTTATTTAAAGAAAAGTCTCAGTTAGAAGTGCTTTTATTTTCCGGTGTGTATCAGGTATTTTTGGAACCTGTATAACACAAAACGCAAACAGTAGCATTAACATTACCATTATACATTTACTGTTTAATAGCTATTTGATACATTAAAATACAAGGCAGAGACAATATGTTACATCCTTTTCACATAGTCTGTTACCAAGAACACTTAAAGGGATAGTTCCACCCAAAAATGATGTGTATGACTTTCTTTCTCCTGCTGAACACATTTGAAGGAAAATAGAAAAATATCTCAGCTCAGTAGGTTCTTAAAATTTAAGTGGATGGTAATCAGACTTTTGAAGCTCCAAAAATGTTCTTTTTGGATCCATACAACTCCAGCGATTAAATTAATGTCTTCTAAAGTGATATGATCGCTTTTGGTGTGATAAAAGATCAATATTTAAGTAATTATTATAATTTTTTTTTAATATCCCCT
The DNA here is from genome assembly GCF_019703515.2 of Myxocyprinus asiaticus. NCBI lineage: Eukaryota > Metazoa > Chordata > Actinopteri > Cypriniformes > Catostomidae > Myxocyprinus > Myxocyprinus asiaticus. The sequence goes on from NC_059387.1 coordinate 32,838,464, forward strand.
TTTTCTCCCAATTTGGAATGCCCAATTCCCACTAATTAGTAGGTCCTCATGGTGGCACGGTTACTCACCTCAATCCGGGTGGCGTAGGACAAGTCTCAGTCGCCTCCGCTTCTGAGACCATCAATCCACGCATCTTATCACGTGACTCGTTGTACATGACACCGCAGAGACTCACAGCATGTGGAGGCTCATGCTACTCTCCGCGATCCACGCACAACTCACCACTTACCCCATTGAGAGCGAGAACCACTAATTGCGACCACAAGGAGGTTACCCCATGTGACTCTACCCTCCCTAGCAACCGGGCCAATTTGGTTGCTTAGGAGACCTGGCTGGAGTCACTCAGCACGCCCTGGATTCGAACTCGCGACTCCAGGGGTGGTAGTCAGCATCAGTACTCGCTGAGCTACCCAGGCCCCCCAGTATTTAAGTACTTTTTAACTATAAACCATTGCATAGGGTCAGCAGTGGTATACGCATTCAGGAGAGCGCCGAGCTCACGTGGTCTCTCGTGTGACGTATTCGTGTTGGCATGTTACGGACGTAATCACGTGCTCTTCTCTCAATTGAGACATCCAGAATAAGTACACAAAAGGACCATTGTGAGTAAACAAACAGATACAAATACAGATCTAAACCAAAATCAACTAAGCTTCTATACAGCATTCCTCCTACTCGGTTGTAAACAGCGCTGCTCTTCCGGGTGTGTCGCATAATGCTGCTGACAAGATGCGATTATTTAGCATTAAAAAGTACTTAAATATTGATCTTTTTCGCATCAAAAAGCGACCGTGTCGCTTTAGAAGACATTATTTTAACCTCTGGAGTTGTATGGATGACGTTTATGCTGACTGTCTGTTCTTTTTGGAGCTTTAAAGTCTGATCGCCATCCACTTGCACTTAAAGGACCTACACAGCTGAAATTCATGTCATGGGGGTGAGTAAATGATGAGAGAATTTTCATTTTTGGGTGAGCTAATTGTTAGATTATTCATTGTTATTCATTTATTAGTTGCAAAATGTAAATGTTAAGAAAACGTTACATTTCCCAAAAGAGATGCTGAATACATTTGAATATTTCTCCAGTAATACATCCATATGGTTCATTTGGGTTCTGTTAACTAAGACTAGTGAATGCACACTAATATAAATACAATTTAGAGCATATTCTCTCTCTTTCTGGATCTTATTTGATGATGGTGGAATTGTTTTAAAGCACTTAATGGTTTTGTAATGATATCAAGGTAAAGCGTTTTCAGTAATAAGGATGATGTCAGAGTCATGGCAGGTCTGGTGTCATGTTTCTAATGGCCTGTAGAGCATCCTATGTTTCACGAGTCAGATTTCTCTCTTCATTAATATATCAGTGACTGGAACATCTCTGACCCCTTCCTATCTATTTTTACTCTGTTGCTTTTACAGGGTACATTTCCTTTAATGCTTCAATAGTAGTTACTCTGTAAAACATTTCCAACCAAACAAAGTGTGGCCTGGCTTTATAATGCGGATACCACAAAATAATGGCAAATAAACCAAGTAAAAAGCTGATGTAGAATAGAACAGATAAAACTAAGAATATTGACAGAACGTTTCCTTGAGCGTTTAAATGTTTCTTTTACTATGGTAAACGGTGAACGTTTGTTTTCCTTTTAAAAAAAAGTTGCTGTGGCAACCAATTAAATAAACAAACATCACAGGCAGCAAAACCACACCACTGAGGGGCGCAGTAACTGAATTTAACCTCCTGAGACCCCCGCGTGGCTGCTGTGTGCATTTTCCATTTCCCTTTTAGATTTGTTACTAGTAGCGCCTAACAAACAAGCAAAAAATAAATAACTAAAAAATAATTCTAGAGCAAATAGTTCTCCTAAAAATTGATGTCCACATATGTAGATAGTGGGACTAAGTTGTGAAATTTTAAGTAATTTCAAGCAAATAGTTTATTATGTGTCCAGGAGTGTTGGTTATTCATGTTTTTGAGATGTTACAGACATTACAGCTGATTTTCTGAATAAATAATTCTGATTAAAAGTAATGGCAAGCATCATCAAATCAATGGCAACCATGTTAAAATAAAATTGTAATAAAATTTCTCCGAAAGACAAACTCGGCTGAGATTGGCACCGTGTTGTTTTGTCACATGACTTGGTGTGCTGAAAGTTTAACCCTTTAATGACAGCCTAGAGTCTCCTGAACTGAGATCAGTTCACAATAAATTAAGCATAGCCTATAGCGAAACCAGAACACAATGTCCATACACGTGGACATGGGGTCGCACGAGGTTAAATTAACGAATGTGGACCAAAGCATGCATGTATTATCACCTCATTGTATTTGAGTTTTTTTTTTAAAGAAAGGTAAATTTGGGTAAAAGGATAAATATACTGTATTTAAGGAAATGTTTCAGAATGTTTTGGCCTATAATAATCAGGATCTGCATAAGAAATTTTACAGTGGATGTTTCTTGTAATATTAGGATCCACAGCCAGACACAAAAATCAGTATACTCCAAAAATAAAGGTTTCGAACCATTTTTGATTCCCAAATAACCATTTTTAAGAACCTTTTTCCAGTCTAAAGAACCTTTTCCCACTACAAAGAACCTAATGTGCAATGGAATGGTTCCATGGATGTTAAAGGTTCTTCATGGAACCATACATGCTGATAGAGAACCTTTATTTTTAAGAGTATATGCCCGAGATCTTCCCATGCATTTGGAAATTCCAGTTAGTTAGAGCAGGCTTTTATATAAATATTGTTTCCTGGAATTTAGACAGCTCAGCTTTGTTTGAATTATTCCAGTGTGATTGCTTACAAATGATGTAAAGCATTTAAAAGTATGCGAATGTCATTAACCACTGCATCTCCAAAACTGAAAATGTATGTACTGGTATTCACCCTCATGTTTTCTCTCCAACAGGTTCTGATCCAGATATTTATAAGACTCAGCTCAGTGCAGTGGAAGCCAGTGGACCTCCAGAGGAGTATGATGAGGTAACACACACATACACACACAAAGACCAGCACATTCCACAAATTCCCGGAAAATTGAAAGACGCATGGAGAGCAGCTCAGAACTTTAATAAATGGAAAACTGGAGCGTGTGCATTGTTCTGCTGTAGTGCCTCCTGCTGGTTTAGTGCTGAAATGTGTGTGTGGCTTATTCATTAGTAAAAATCATGGCATTTAATCATAGAAAACATTCCCTGTCTTAGGACAGTTAGGATTACTACTTTATTTTAAGAATGTGAAATGTCAGAATAATAGTAGAGAGAATGATTTATTTCAGCTTTTATTTCTTTCATCACATTCCTAGTGGGTTAGAGGTTTACATACACTTTGTTAGTATTTGGTAACATTGCCTTTAAATGTTTAACTTGGGTCAAACGTTTTGGGTCGCCTTCCACAAGCTTCTCACAATAAGTTGCTGGAATTTTGGCCCATTCCTCCAGACAGAACTGGTGTAACTGAGTCAGGTTTGTAGGCCTCCTTGCTTGTACATGCTTTTTCAGTTCTGCCCACAAATTTCCTATCAAATTGAGGTCAGGGTTTTGTGATGGCCACTCCAATACCTTGACTTTGTTGTCCTTAAGCCATTTTGCCACATCTTTGGAGGTATGCTTGGGGTCATTGTCCATTTGGAAGATCTATTTGCGACTGAGCTTTAACTTCCTGGCTGATGTCTTGAGATGTTGCTTTAGTATATCAACATAATTTTCTTTTCTCATGATGCCGTCTATTTTGTGAAGTGCACCAGTCCCTCCTGCAGCAAAGCACCCTCACAACATGATGCTGCCACCCCCATACTTCACGGTTGGGATGGTGTTCTTCGGCTTGCAAGCCTCACCATTTTTCCTCCAACATAACGATTCACATTATGGCCAAAATGTTCCATTATTGTTTCATCAGACCAGAGGAAATTTCTCCAAAAAGTAAGATCTTTGTCTCCATGTGCATTTGTAAACTGTAGTCTGGCTTTTTTATGGCAGTTTTGGAGCAGAGACTTCATCCTTGCTGAGCAGCCTTTCAGGTTATGTCGACATAGGACTCGTTTTACTGTGGATATAGATACTTGTCTACCTGTTTCCTCCAGCATCTTCACAAGGTCCTTTGCTGTTGTTCTGGGATTGATTTGCACTTTTCGCACCAAACTACGTTCATCTCTAGGAGACAGAATGTGTCTCCTTCCTGAGCCTTATGATGGCTGTGTGGTCCCATGGTGTTTATACTTGCATACTATTGTTTGTACAGACGAATGTGGTACCTTCAGGTGTTTGGAAATTGCTCCCAAGGATGAACCAGACTTGTGGAAGTCCACCCTTTTTTTTCTGAGGTCTTGCCTGATTTCTTTTGATTTTCCCATGATGTCAAGCAAAGAGGCACAAATGTGAAGGTAGGCCTTAGAATACATCCACAGGTACACCTCCAATTCAGTACACCTCCTATCAGAAGCTAATTGTCTAAAGGCTAGACATAATTTTCTGGAATTTTCCAAGCTGCTTAAATGCACAGTTAACATAGTGTATGTAAACTTCTGACCCACTGAAATTGTGATATAGTCAATTAAAAGTGAAACTGGCAGTGTCTGTAAACAATTTTTGGAAAAATTACTCATGTCATGCACAAAGTAGATGTCCTAAAGGACTTGCCAAAACTATAGTTTGCTAATATTAAATATGTGGAGTGGTTAAAAATTAGTTTTAATGACTTCAACCTAAATGTATGTAAACTTCTGACTTTAACTGTACAAGCATCACAAGAGATTTATGTCATTTTTGACAATTCCCACGACAATTTCATTTCCAGCACATCTCAAATTCTGTATTGTGTTTAATAGAATTCTGTGCTGGAAATGACACTGATGTAAATTACATTTTTAAAGTTTTTTTTTTTATACAAAAAATGGCCAACAATTGTTAGAAATTATTTTCACACAATAAATGCTGATATGGTTTATGTTTCACTCTTTTAGATAATTGAAGTTTCAAACATGCAATAATTTATATATATTTTTTGTGAATTTTATTTCATATTGAAAGTCTGTGACTAGGACATGGCTAAATAGTAAAATCTATACATAAAAGGCATTTGAAAAGTACCAAAAATAAATGACAAATGCCTGGTAAAAAGTTTCGAATTCAGTTTTAATGTGACCTTTATACAGGTGCATCTCAATAAATTAGAATGTCGTGGAAAAGTTCATTAATTTCAGTAATTCAACTCAAATTGTGAAACTCGTGTATTAAATAAATTAAATGCACACAGACTGAAGTAGTTTAAGTCTTTGGTTCTTTTAATTGTGATGATTTTGTCTCACATTTAACAAAAACCCACCAATTCACTATCTCAAAAAATTAGAATACATCATAAGACCAATAAAAAAAACATTTTTAGTGAATTGTTGGCCTTCTGGAAAGTATGTTCATTTACTGTATATGTACTCAATACTTGGTAGGGGCTCCTTTTGCTTTAATTACTGCCTCAATTCGGCGTGGCATGGAGGTGATCAGTTTGTGGCACTGCTGAGGTGGTATGGAAGCCCAGGTTTCTTTGACAGTGGCCTTCAGCTCATCTGCATTTTTTGGTCTCTTGTTTCTCATTTTCCTCTTGACAATACCCCATAGATTCTCTACGGGGTTCAGGTCTGGTGAGTTTGCTGGCCAGTCAAGCACACCAACACCATGGTCATTTAACCAACTTTTGGTGCTTTTGGCAGTGTGGGCAGGTGCCAAATCCTGCTGGAAAATGAAATCAGCATCTTTAAAAAGCTGGTCAGCAGAAGGAAGCATGAAGTGCTCCAAAATTTCTTGGTAAACGGGTGCAGTGACTTTGGTTTTCAAAAAACACAATGGACCAACACCAGCAGATGACATTGCACCTCAAATCATCACAGACTGTGGAAACTTAACACTGGACTTCAAGCAACTTGGGCTATGAGCTTCTCCACCCTTCCTCCAGACTCTAGGACCTTGGTTTCCAAATGAAATACAAAACTTGCTCTCATCTGAAAAGAGGACTTTGGAACACTGGGCAACAGTCCAGTTCTTCTTCTCCTTAGCCCAGGTAAGACGACTCTGACGTTGTCTGTGGTTCAGGAGTGGCTTAACAAGAGGAATACGACAACTGTAGCCAAATTCCTTGACACATCTGTGTGTGGTGGCTCTTGATGCCTTGACCCCAGCCTCAGTCCATTCCTTGTGAAGTTCACCCAAATTCTTGAATCGATTTTGCTTGACAATCCTCATAAGGCTGCGGTTCTCTCGGTTGGTTGTGCATCTTTTTCTTCCACACTTTTTCCTTCCACTCAACTTTCTGTTAACATGCTTGGATACAGCACTCTGTGAACAGCCAGCTTCTTTGGCAATGAATGTTTGTGGCTTACCCTCCTTGTGAAGGGTGTCAATGATTGTCTTCTGGACAACTGTCAGATCAGCAGTCTTCCCCATGATTGTGTAGCCTAGTGAACCAAACTGAGAGACCATTTTGAAGGCTCAGGAAACCTTTGCAGGTGTTTTGAGTTGATTAGCTGATTGGCATGTCACCATATTCTAATTTTTTGAGATAGTGAATTGGTGGGTTTTTGTTAAATGTGAGCCAAAATCATCACAATTAGAAGAACCACATGACTTAATCTACTTCAGTCTGTGTGCATTTAATTTATTTAATACACGAGTTTCACAATTTGAGTTGAATTACTGAAATTAATGAACTTTTCCACGACATTCTAATTTATTGAGATGCACCTGTATATCAAAAAGAAAAAGGTTGAAGTCTGTTTGTCTTAATGAAAATCAATCCCTGAGACATTAAAGTGCCAAAAGAAACACTCATATATATACTTATTATGATTTAAATAGCCAGTATATATATGTATGTACAGTATGTGTACCTTATGTGTGTTT